>NC_134692.1:62500-302500 GCF_050947455.1 Rhinoderma darwinii
TATGTGTGTGTATAATATGTGTGTGTATATGTGTGTATAATATGTGTGTATAATATGTGTGTATAATATGTGTGTGTATAATTTCTCCCGCTCTTGGTTGTTGAGGATTTGGCATTAAGGAATGAGACTTTTTTCCGCTTTCTCTAGTTTGAGGATTAGAAAAATGTAAATCTGTTACTCCACATGGAGGAGCGACACGTAATTGCGCCCTGCGCCCGGGATTACGGAGATGTTATGGGACAATGTGTAAGTCATTGTGGCCTCTCCAGCCTGTGCCGATGTGACGCTTCTCTCCTGTAACTCCCGCATTGCCAGTTCTGTCCGCACCGGCCACTTCACAAACACACGATCTGTCAAATTCCCCAGAGATGAGGTCCGGCTGAGCATCGCGGCGCAGAAATACGGTGGCCAGGAAACGGTCTCCAATATAATGACTTGCAGATAAAGTTCTGGAGCTGCGCTCCTTCCTCCACGCTCCCGCCTTCCCTCACTTTAATATCTATATAATATATAACACAGGCGGCCGTCCGTCCCCTGCTAAGAACCGCAGAGTAATTGCCAAATATTATCTCTCCCTCCATGCTGGCACCTCCACTGCACATGTGCAGACCCTCGCTGTGATCCCCAGCCCCAAGACCAAAAACCCACCTTAAACTCAGAAAATGGATTGTCAGATCAATATCCGCCATCAATCATATTTCCAGATGAAAGAGCCGGCGGAGGAGGGGCTGCACCTGGTACGGCCACGTTCACACAGCTCACATTTTAGCATTTGTCATTCAAGGCCAAAACTAAAAAGTAGAAGAAGGAAGGAAGACGTCTCATGCTGCAAGCGCACGTTGCGGGAATTCACGCGGAAAATCCACATCAGAACGCGGGCGATTCCGCAGGTAAAATCCGCACATCATTTTGCTTTTTCTGATGCATTTTGGCTGCGGACTTTACATTTGGAAGCGGAAATGAGTGCGGTTTTTAAGCTGCCGATTTGGTTTCACTTTTTATAAACTTGTCAGATACAATTCTGCGATGGAAACACAAGATAAAGCGACACGTTGATTTTAAGATCCGCGACGCAGATCAATGTCTGTGCAGAAAACGTCAGCAGTTTGTCGAGGAGAAAACTTGAAATCTCATTCACTTCGCTGGTTCTGCAGATTTACCCCAAGAAAATCTGATCAGCGAATCTTCACAAAACACGCAAAGTGAGAATGTGGCCCTCAACTTCCCGTGACCCTTTTCCTGCGGATCCACGGATGTAAAATACGATGAAACCTGCGCAGTGTGAACGTGGCTTTATAGTCAGGGCAATGGCTGGAGTTATGGGGGCGCGTTCACACAATGTGGGCTCCTCAGTGCATGGAGGGAGGGCACAGATTATTCACAGATGGGATCCTGTGGACCGGGCACATTCATTGGTCGCGAGTGAGTGCAGCTCTGGAGCAGTTTTCGTTAACATATCGCTGGATGAAGGCATTAGTAGCGCTCCGTTCTGCGGGACCTGCTCTGGTCTTCATGACTTGTGTAATGTGATGTCCCTTCTACCTGTTACCATCTATCGAAATCAACAGAATAAAACTCACACAAGTAACTGGGGTTGGATTTAATAGTCACGGCAGCCGGCGATGAAATGAGATTTTCAAAGAATAATTAATTTTTAATACTTTTCAGAAACATGAAATAACATGAAGGAATTCAAGTACACGATCCGATCAGGGTCATAACATTATAACACGAGGCGACCATGAGTGACAGGGAAAGTGCTTGAGGCCACCTGAGATCTGGCGGACATCTGCCCACACCAATCACTTACCGGCGGCCGTAACCAGGAGGCGCCGAGCACACCGGCACATCAACACAGATCAAAAAAAAAAACCCTAAGAAGCCCCCGGTATGGAGCAGACAGCTGAGAGACACACCTTCCAATGTTTGGGGATGCATAGCCACCATGCGTCCCCCCCACCACCACTTTAAATGACCAAATCAAGGACTCCCCCTGCCACAGCCAATGGGTGACAGAGGGTGCTCACTCCCTCTGTAAACAAGTTAAATGCCGCGGCATTTAACTGCAATAAACGGCCGCGATTGAAGTAAAGTTTGATTGCGGCCGTTGGAGCAGGAGCCCCCCTGTCATCAGACAGCAGAGCCCCGGTTCCAGCCTGCAAGGTTCACCCGTGCAGGACTTAGACTGGGCCGCTGTGAAAAGGCGACGGCCTAAGGCCCCTTAGTGACCACGGTGAAAAGGCGTATTGGTGGTTACTAAGAGGTTAAAGAGGCTCTGTCACCAGATTTTGCACCCCTATCTGCTATTGCCTGTGATCGGCGCTGCAATGTAGATTACAGTAACGGTTTTATTTTTAAAAAACGAGCATTTTTGGCCAAGTTATGACCATTTTTGTAGTTATGCAAATGAGGCTTGCAAAAGTCCAAGTGGGCGTGTTTAAAAGCAAAAGTCCAAGTGGGAGTGTATTATGTGCGTACATCGGGGCGTGTATTATGTGCGTACATCGGGGCGTGTATTATGTGCGTACATCGGGGCGTGTATTATGTGCGTACATCGGGGCGTGTATTATGTGCGTACATCGGGGCGTGTATTATGTGCGTACATCGGGGCGTGTATTATGTGCGTACATCGGGGCGTGTATTATGTGCGTACATCGGGGCGTGTATTATGTGCGTACATCGGGGCGTGTATTATGTACGCACATCGGGGCGTGTATTATGTGTGTACATCTGGGCGTGTATTATGTGCGTACATCGGGGCGTGTATTATGTGCGTACATCGGGGCGTGTATTATGTGTGTACATCGGGGCGTGTATTATGTGTGTACATCGGGGCGTGTATTATGTGCGTACATCGGGGCGTGTATTATGTGCGTACATCGGGGCGTGTATTATGTGTGTACATCGGGGCGTGTATTATGTGCGTACATCGGGGCGTGTATTATGTGCGTACATCGGGGCGTGTATTATGTGCGTACATCGGGGCGTGTATTATGTGCGTACATCGGGGCGTGTATTATGTGTGTACATCGGGGCGTGTATTATGTGCGTACATCGGGGCGTGTATTATGTGCGTACATCGGGGCGTGTATTATGTGCGTACATCGGGGCGTGTATTATGTGTGTACATCGGGGCGTGTATTATGTGTGTACATCGGGGCGTGTATTATGTGCGTACATCGGGGCGTGTATTATGTGTGTACATCGGGGCGTGTATTATGTGCGTACATCGGGGCGTGTATTATGTGCGTACATCGGGGCGTGTATTATGTGCGTACATCTGGGCGTGTATTATGTGCGTACATCGGGGCGTGTATTATGTGCGTACATCGGGGCGTGTATTATGTGCGTACATCGGGGCGTGTATTATGTGCGTACATCGGGGCGTGTATTATGTGCGTACATCGGGGCGTGTATTATGTGCGTACATCGGGGCGTGTATTATGTGCGTACATCGGGGCGTGTATTATGTGCGTACATCGGGGCGTGTATTATGTGTGTACATCGGGGCGTGTATTATGTGTGTACATCTGGGCGTGTATTATGTGTGTACATCGGGGCGTGTATTATGTGCGTACATCGGGGCGTGTATTATGTGCGTACATCGGGGCGTGTATTATGTGCGTACATCGGGGCGTGTATTATGTGCGTACATCGGGGCGTGTATTATGTGCGTACATCGGGGCGTGTATTATGTGCGTACATCGGGGCGTGTTTACTACTTTTACTAGCTGGGCGCTCTGATGTATCATCCACTTCTCTCCACAACGCCCAGCTTCTGGCAGATCACGCTGTGACGTCACTCACAGGTCCTGCATCGTGTCAGACGAGCGAGGACACATCGGCACCAGAGGCTACAGATGATTCTGCAGCAGCATCAGCAGGTAAGTAGCTACATGGACTTACCTTCAAACGCCGATGCTGCTGCAGAATCATCTGTAGCCTCTGGTGCCGATGTGGCTGACACGATGCAGAAGTGGATGATACATCAGAGCGCCCAGCTAGTAAAAGTAGTAAACACACCCCGATGTACGCACATAATACACGCCCCGATGTCCTCATCCCAGCCAACATCACCTAGCGACCTCCACCAATCTTACCATTGATGCCAACCGGAAGAATAAGATGCCGTGTCGAACTGGCCAAGGACCGTTCAATCAAATTTCCTGCCGCCCGGATACGAGCTCCCGCAGATGATATGGACAGTCCACCACCAACTGACGGTAACGGTCGCACTGTGAGCTAGAAAGAGCGTCATCAATCTAGTTTTCCACCCCCGGGGCACGCTCCGCCACCACTCACACGTTCAATTCCACATCAGCCAGCACCAGATGCCGGAGCAAACGAACAACAGGAAGAGAGGAGGCAGAGACATTATTACTGGTCATAACCAATCCCAAATTATCACAGTGGACACTTTTCGTCCCTGAGCCTGTCCACCCAAATAGTAACAGCAACCGCGATGGTAACAGCTCGAGCAGGGCCACGTATAGACCACCGAACACAAGTCAGGATCTTTACCATCATTAAGTGACACCCTTTGGCGTAGGACAGGTGATGTATGAGGCAGAACATATTGGGACCACACCAAATGGGGAAACTACCAGCCCCACAATAGGAATAACGGGAAACGGACCCGCCATACTCCCTAATAAAACGTCTTTTTTAAGTTTCCCAGAAACCACCTCGAAATGCTGATAAGCAAACCGAGTAAAAGCGACTGCACGGGACTTGGGTGGGATAATAAATGATCCCGTTTCATTGGCCAGAAAAGCCTGTGGATCCGCCGGTACGTTTCCCTTTCTTAAGGCACTTTAGGACCCATCTGAGGTGCCGTTGCAGTGAGAACAAACATGTTTAAACTTACAAGCGCCCCCAAACTTGCATTGCACCGTGATGAGCTGCCAGCAGAGCCCAAACTTGGAACTCGACCCTTGAACAGAATGGCTGATCGCCCTGATGACCTCCCGATCCCGGGAAAGGACTGACCCGGCTTAACCAGAGCAGTGACCTGTAACAATAGCGCAATGGTCCCCAAAAGCCCAGTGAGCAGAACCGTGTACCACCGCCTTCTCGCCAATTACACACGCCAAAACCGCAAACGCCGGCAGCCAATTCAGAAACGTGTTCATATCAGCCGGCAGCGCCTCGTTTCCTCCCCCTTTTACACTCTTTCGGCTCGACATTGTCAAACGTAAACTTTTTAAGCCGGAGAGAAAAAATCTCCACCTACTCATCCTTCCAAATGCGCTCCCTAACTTCCTGCTCAAGAAGGGCCCCCAACACACACATACCACTCCCCACGAGTGCGATCATCTAAACGTACTGGATCCTCCCCTATAGGCGATTTCATCTGAACAGATACAGCCACCGCCCCCATGAGAGCCACAACAGCCCCCATGGGAGCCACAACCGCCCCAATGGGAGCCACAACCGCCCCCATGGGAGCCACAATCGCCCCCATAGGATCCACGACCGCCCCCATGGGAGCCACGACCGCCCCCATGGGAGCCACGACCGCCCCCATGGGAGCCACGACCGCCCCGGGCAGTAATGGGAGAGATTGTCTAACCACCGCCCCTGGGGAACCTGCTCTAACCGCGGAGACACCAAAGGAATCACCGGCGAGGGTGCCCCATCCAGTCAGCCCACAAAATGACATAGGCAACCAACCACATCAGCCAAACTGTCACGTCCCGCATTCGCCTGGGCTACGGCCGTCCCCACCACGGTGGACCCCTCCCCAGATGTTACTTGCCAGTGATCACCCCTCCCCCACACCAGGATAACACCTCATCACCCCTCCCCCACACCAGGATAACACCTCATCACCCCTCCCCCACACCAGGATTACACGTGATCACCCCTCCCCCACACCAGGATTACACATCTTCACCCCTCCCCCACACCAGGATAACACCTGATCACCACTCCCCCACACCAGTATTACACCTCTTCACCCCTCCCCCACACCAGTATTACACCTGATCACCCCTCCCCCACACCAGGATTACACCTGATCAACCCCTCCCCCACACCGGGATTACACCTGATCACCCCTCCCCCACACCAGGATTACACTTGATCACCCCTCCCCCACACCAGGATTACACCTCTTCACCCCTCCCACACACCAGGATTACACCTCTTCAACCCTCCCCCACACCAGGATTACACTTGATCACCCCTCCCCCACACCAGGATTACACCTCTTCAACCCTCTCCCACACCAGGATTACACCTGATCACCCCTCCCCCACACCGGGATTACACCTGATCACCGCTCCCCCACACCGGGATTACACCTCTTCACCCCTCCCCCACACCAGTCTTACACCTGATCACCCCTCCCCCACACCAGGATTACACCTGATCACCCCCTCCCCCACACCGGGATTACACCTGATCACCCCTCCCCCACACCAGGATTACACTTGATCACCCCTCCCCCACACCAGGATTACACCTCTTCACCCCTCCCACACACCAGGATTACACCTCTTCAACCCTCCCCCACACCAGGATTACACTTGATCACCCCTCCCCCACACCAGGATTACACCTCTTCAACCCTCTCCCACACCAGGATTACACCTGATCACCCCTCCCCCACTCCAAGATTACACCTGATCACCCCTCCCCCACACCGGGATTACACCTGATCACCCCTCCCCCACACCGGGATTACACCTGATCACCCCTCCCCCACACCGGGATTACACCTCATCACCCCTCCCCCACACCGGGATTACACCTCATCACCCCTCCCCCACACCGGGATTACACCTCATCACCCCTCCCCCACACCAGGATTACACCTGATCACCCCTCCCCCACACCAGGATTACACCTCTTCACCCCTCCCACACACCAGGATTACACCTGATCACCCCTCCCCCACACCAGGATTACACCTGATCACCCCCTCCCCCACACCGGGATTACACCTGATCACCCCTCCCCCACACCAGGATTACACTTGATCACCCCTCCCCCACACCAGGATTACACCTCTTCACCCCTCCAACACCAGGATTACACCTCATCACCCATCCCCCACACCAGGATTACACCTGATCACCCCTCCCCACACCAGGATTACACTTGATCACCCCTCCGCCACACCGGGATTACACCTGATCACCCCTCCCCCACACCTGGATTACACCTGATTACCCCTCCCACACACCGGGATTACACCTCATCACCCCTCCCCCACACCAGGATTACACCTCATCACCCCTCCCCCACACCAGGATTACACCTGATCACCCCTCCCCCACACCAGGATTACACCTGATCACCCCTCCCCCACACCGGGATTACACCTGATCACCCCTCCCCCACACCGGGATTACACCTGATCACCCCTCCCCCACACCGGGATTACACCTGATCACCCCTCCCCCACACCAGGATTACACCTCATCACCCCTCCCCCACACCAGGATTACACCTGATCACCCCCCCCCCACACCGGGATTACACCTCTTCATCCCGCGTTCTGGCCGTACAGTTGCGGCCTTCGTCTTGTGCAGATTTTCATTTATTTATTGTTCCCCAACAAAAACCTATAAGAACTAAATCCAAAAATCATCGGCTACTACATGGCGCAGAGTGAAACCCGCAGCCACCGCCTCCGACCCACAAGATCATCAAACAAGCGCAGAATCCGCTGGGGACGTCACGGGATTCGTCTGGAGACCTTTATGTTGCCAATAAACGTGATGTAATCCGCGCACATGTGACCGCACGCCATAAAACCGAGAACCCGGAGAACCTTTCCTGCTGCTAAATAACGGCACCAGCAGACGACCAGGTGAAGGGGGAGGAGTGGTAATTGCCCGTTTTGCCCACACAGTTATCTCTTGTTATGTGACCCAATAACCGGGCACAGTCCTCGCTGCTTCATACCACGGTTACCTGCCCACTGGAAGTATGTAACAATGCTGGAAACCAGGAGGAACCGCCTGAGTCCCATCCTGCCACAATTATTCTGCAGGTCCTTGTTACTCTATAAACTCTCCACCATTTTTGCCGATGTCGCGATTATCGGGAATTCCAGACCATCCGTTTCTGTGTTCATGGAATTGCGGCTCTTGAGTAAATGAATGTCGGCTCCCGGGAGATGTGGGATTACGACTCTCAGTCTCTCCTGTCCATAATGGGAAGGTGTCTGCAGTGCACTGATATTTAGTGGGGGCTCAGTTATTTGTACGTTCTGTACAGTGAAGCGGCCGCCGTCCTCGCTGACAGGATGAAAGATGAAGAACCGTCCGCTGCCCGTCACCTGATCCAGAGACATTCCTACAACCGGAGCACAAGGAATTTTAATCAAGACAATGCCTGAAAATGACGGCAAACAGCGGGCGTGCAGCTCTCTCCCCGCTCTCCTCCGAGCCGGGCGTTGGACATATGGGCTCTGGATCAGGGGCGTAATTAGGAAAGACTGGGCCCCATAGCAAACACTTGACTGCCCCCCCCCCCAAGATGCCACAAGCAGCCCCCCTTATAGATAGTGAACCCTGTAGATTGTGCTATGCAACTCCGCCTATAGACAGTGTTACACCCCACTTCTAGATAGCACCCCCACTGTATATAGTGCCACACAGCCCCCGTCCCTAGTATATAGTGCCACACAGCCGCCCCTTAGTAGATCGTGCCGCACAGCCCCCCTTAGTAGATCGCGCCACACACAGCCCGCTGTAGATAGAGCCACAGCTCTCCCCCTTGTAAATAGTGCCATACACCCCCCCTTAGTAGTGCCACACAGCCCCTTATATATAGTGCCACACAGCTCCCCCTTGTGTATAGTGCCACACAGCTCCCCCTTGTGTATAGTGCCACACAGCCCCTTGTATATAGTGCCACACAGCTCCCCCTTGTGTATAGTGCCACACAGCTCCCCCTTGTGTATAGTGCCACACAGCTCCCCCTTTTATATAGTGCCACACAGCTCCCCCATGTGTATAGTGCAAGACAGCACCCCCTTGTGTATAGTGCCACACAGCCCCCCTTGTGTATAGTGCCAATGGCGCATCCGAGAAAGTTGTATCAGTCAGGGGGATGTCAATCAAACATGGAAAGGTGGGTTTGGAGACGGAACTATGTGACTCTTCAGGATAGCGGCACCGCCCCATGACCCTCTAATGAGTAATTAGCATATAGCATGAGCCGTGTTAAAAGTGGATTTTATAGATTTTGCTGCATCTGAAAAAAACATACAGGGGAATATTGTCAGGTCATGTATTACCGCATGGTGGCGGCTCAAGGGGTTAAAACTACCTGACAAGTTTCTATGAAATATACAATGAATTGAGAACAATTCCATCTGCCCTGCAATATTGTTATTATAAATATATCCTATAAATATACAGCACCAGAACAAAGCTCAGTTCATAAATACAGCACTAGAACCAAGCTCATACATATATACAGTACCACAACCAAGATCAATACATATACAGTACCAGAACCAAGCTCAGTACATAAATACAGCACCAGAACAAAGCTCAGTACAAATATACACCAGAACCAAGCTCAGTACATATATACACCAGAACCAAGCTCAG
The DNA here is from genome assembly GCF_050947455.1 of Rhinoderma darwinii. NCBI lineage: Eukaryota > Metazoa > Chordata > Amphibia > Anura > Rhinodermatidae > Rhinoderma > Rhinoderma darwinii. Next base: position 72,073 of record NC_134692.1, read on the forward strand.
TCTCTACATATAAACAGCACCAGAACCAAGCTCAGTACATATATATACAGCACCAGATTAAAGCTCAGTACATAAATACAGCACCAGAACAAAGCTCAGTACCTATATACAGCACCAGAACAAACCTCAGTATATATATATACAGCACCAGAACAAACCTTAGTACATATATACAGCACCAGAACCAAGCTCAGTACATATATATACAGCACCAGATTAAAGCTCAGTACATAAATACAGCACCAGAACAAACCTCAGTATATATATATACAGCACCAGAACAAACCTTAGTACATATATACAGCACCATAACCAAGCTCAGTACATATATACAGCGCCAGAACAAAGCTTAGTACATATATACAGCCCCAGAACAAAGCTCAGTACATATATATACAGCACCAGATTAAAGCTCACTACATATATACAGCACCAGAACAAAGCTCAGTACATATATACAGCACCATAACCAAGCTCAGTACATATATACAGCGCCAGAACAAAGCTTAGTACATATATACAGCCCCAGAACAAAGCTTAGTACATATATACAGCCCCAGAACAAAGCTTAGTACATATATACACAGCACCAGAACAAAGCTAATACATATATACAGCACCAGAACAAAGCTCAGTACATAAATACAGCACTAGAACCAAGCTCTGACATATATACAGCACTAGAATATAGCTCAGTACATATATACAGCAGCAGAACCAAGCTCAGTACATATATACATCCCCAGAATCAAGCTCAGTACATAAATATAGCACCAGAACAAAGCTCTGATATATATACAACACTAGAACAAAGCTCATACATATATACAGCACCAGAACCAAGCTCTGATGTAAAGGATCTGCCAGGCACTGCTTCGGGGTTAACTCCCAGAATTAATCAGTCAACACCTGAGTGTACATCCCTGAGACAGACACCAGCTTCCTCCACTCAGGCTGGCAGGCTTAGGAGTGGGAGAGCCTATCGCAACCTGGCCAGACTCAGCTAGCTCCCGCCCTCGGTCTATTTAAGCCTGCTCTTCCTGTCCATCTGTGCTTGTGAATTTCTTTCCTTGAGGTTTCCTGGCCCAGCTACAGCTCCTGCTATTTTTGATCCTGCTCCATACAGACCACGGCTTACCGACTACTCTTCTGCTTTTCGCTTTGTACCTCGCACTCTCCTGGCTTGACTCGGCTCGTTCACTACTCTGTTGCTCACGGTGTTTCCGCGAGCAACTGCCCATTTCCCTTGCTTGTATTCCCTTGTTTGTTTGTCGTGTTTGTCATGCACTTACTGAGCGCAGGGACCGCCGCCCAGTTGTACCCCGTCGCCTAGGGCGGGTCGTTGCAAGTAGGCAGGGACAGAGTGGCGGGTAGATTAGGGCTCACTTGTCCGTTTCCCTACCCCCCCCCCACTATTACAAATTCACAAGCCCTATACCTAGTCTACCCTGGTCCCTGACACCATTATGGAACCCCGTGAAACCCTGGCTCAGCAAATGCAGGGTCTCTCCCTACAGGTCCAGGCCCTGGCTCAGAGGGTCAACCAGCCTGATGCTACCTTGGTAGTTCCCCTCACCGCACCCCTTGAACCCCACCTCAAGTTGCCCGACCGGTTCTCAGGTGACCGGAGGGCTTTTCTCTCCTTTCGGGAGAGTTGTAGGCTTTACTTTCGCTTAAAGCCTCACTCCTCAGGTTCTGAGAGCCAGCGGGTGGGTATAATTATGTCCCGGCTCCAGGAAGGGCCCCAAGAGTGGGCCTTCTCCTTGGCTCCTGGCGCCCCTGAACTTTCCTCCGTTGATCGTTTCTTTTCTGCCCTCGGACTTATTTATGACGAGACTGACAGAACTGCCTTTGCCGAGAGTCAGCTGGTGACCTTACGTCAGGGTAAGAGACCTGTTGAGGAGTATTGCTCTGACTTTAGGAAGTGGTGCGTAGCTTCTCGGTGGAATGACCCTGCCTTAAGGTGCCAGTTTAGGTTGGGTCTGTCGAATGCCCTGAAAGACCTGCTAGTTAGTTATCCCTCTTCTGACTCCTTAGACCAGGTTATGGCTTTAGTGGTACGACTTGACCGACGTCTCAGGGAACGACAACGTGAACGTTTATGTGTTTTTTCCTCCGACTCCCCCATGATGCCTCCCGAAGTCCCGTTGCTTCGTTTCTCCCCTAAAGACTCAGAAATACCTATGCAACTCGGGGCTTCCGTGTCCCCTCAACAACGTAGAGAATTCCGCAGGAAGAATGGTCTCTGCTTCTACTGTGGGGATGTCAAGCATCAAGTAAACAACTGTCCCAAGCGTAAGAATGCTGTCAGAGAGCTCCCGCGTCTAAGTGATCATCGGGGAGGTCACTTGGGCGCACAGGTATTTCCCGTAAATATGAAACGTACTAAGATATTGCTTCCCTTTCAGGTCTCTTTTGGTGGTAGGTCTGCTACCGGCAGTGCCTTCGTGGATTCAGGGTCCTCTACTAATATCATGTCTGTGGAATTTGCTATGTCTCTCGCTATGCCTCTGATTGATTTGCCTAAACCTGTTCCGGTAGTGGGTATCGACTCCACTCCTCTTGCTAATGGTTATTTTACACAGCATACCCCTGTTTTTGAACTCCTTGTTGGCTCCATGCATTTGGAGCAATGCTCTGTACTATTGATGCAGGGATTATCGTACGATTTGGTTCTAGGTCTTCCCTGGTTGCAGTTGCATAATCCTACGTTTGACTGGAATACTGGGGAGCTAACCAAATGGGGTAATGAATGTTGTACGTCATGTTTTTCTGTTAATTCTATTTCTCCCCCTAAGGAGGTGAATACGCTACCCGAGTTTGTTCAGGACTTCGCTGATGTTTTCTCTAAAGAGGCCTCCGAAGTATTACCGCCTCATAGAGAATACGATTGCGCTATCGAATTGGTACCAGGAGCTAAGCTTCCTAAGGGTAGGATATTTAACCTTTCTTGTCCCGAACGTGAAGCCATGAGGGAGTATATCCAGGAATCCCTGGCCAAGGGTTACATTCGTCCCTCTTCTTCTCCGGTAGGTGCTGGCTTCTTCTTCGTAGGGAAGAAGGATGGGGGTCTTAGGCCATGCATTGACTACCGTGGCCTGAATAAGGTCACGGTAAGGAACCAGTATCCCCTTCCTTTGATTCCTGATCTCTTTAATCAGGTTCAGGGGGCCCAATGGTTCTCTAAATTGGATCTACGGGGGGCGTATAACCTTATTCGCATCAAAGAGGGGGATGAGTGGAAGACTGCGTTTAACACGCCCGAAGGCCATTTCGAATACCTCGTCATGCCCTTTGGGTTGTGCAATGCCCCTGCGGTCTTCCAGAACTTCATAAATGAGATTTTGAGAAATTACCTGGGGATATTTCTTGTAGTGTACCTTGATGACATATTGGTGTTTTCCAGGGACTGGTCCTCCCACATAGAGCATGTCAGGAAAGTGCTCCAGGTCCTTCGAGAAAACAAACTGTTTGCCAAAATCGAAAAATGTGTATTTGGGGTACAGGAGATACCATTTTTAGGTCAAATCCTCACTCCTCATGAATTCCGCATGGACCCTGCCAAGGTTCAGGCTGTGGCTGAATGGGTCCAACCTGCCTCCCTGAAAGCGCTACAGTGTTTTTTGGGGTTCGCTAACTATTACAGGAGATTTATTGCTAACTTCTCGGTCGTCGCTAAGCCTCTTACGGACCTCACTCGCAAGGGTGCTGATGTCCTCCATTGGCCCCCTGAGGCCGTCCAGGCTTTTGAGACCCTCAAGAAGTGCTTTATCTCGGCCCCCGTGCTGGTTCAGCCCAACCAAAGGGAGCCATTTATTGTGGAGGTTGACGCGTCCGAGGTGGGAGTGGGGGCCGTCTTGTCCCAGGGTACCAGCTCCCTCACCCATCTCCGCCCCTGTGCTTACTTTTCTAGGAAGTTTTCGCCCACGGAGTGTAACTATGATATTGGCAACCGCGAACTTTTAGCCATTAAATGGGCATTTGAAGAGTGGCGCCACTTCCTGGAGGGGGCTAGGCACCAGGTAACGGTCCTTACCGACCACAAGAATCTGGTTTTCCTAGAATCTGCCCGGAGGCTAAACCCGAGACAAGCTCGATGGGCGTTGTTTTTTACCAGATTCAATTTTTTGGTTACCTATAGGGCCGGGTCTAAAAATATTAAGGCGGATGCACTGTCGCGTAGCTTCATGGCCAGCCCTCCTTCGGAGGAAGATCCTGTTTGTATTTTGCCTCCAGGTATAGTCATTTCCTCTATCGAGTCCGATTTAGTCTCTGAAATTGCTGCTGATCAAGGTTCAGCTCCTGGGAACCTTCCTGAGAACAAGCTGTTTGTTCCCCTGCAATTCCGGCTAAGGGTACTTAGGGAAAATCACGACTCCGCACTATCTGGCCATCCAGGCATCCTGGGTACCAAACACCTCATTACCAGAAATTATTGGTGGCCTGGTTTGCCTAAAGACGTTAAGGCCTACGTCGCCGCCTGTGAGGTTTGTGCCAGGTCCAAGACTCCCAGGTCCCGACCAGCGGGCTTACTGCGTTCGTTGCCCATTCCCCAGAGACCTTGGACACATATCTCCATGGATTTTATCACCGATTTGCCTCCATCCCAAGGCAAGTCGGTGGTGTGGGTGGTGGTAGACCGCTTCAGTAAAATGTGCCACTTTGTGCCCCTCAAGAAACTACCCAACGCCAAGACGTTGGCTACCTTGTTTATCAAACACATCCTGCGTCTCCATGGGGTCCCCGTCAATATTGTTTCTGACAGAGGGGTACAATTTGTTTCATTGTTTTGGAGAGCCTTCTGTAATAAGTTGGGGATTGATCTGTCCTTCTCCTCTGCTTTCCATCCTGAAACCAATGGCCAAACGGAGAGGACTAATCAGTCTCTAGAACAATACTTAAGATGTTTTGTCTCTGACTGTCAATTTGATTGGGTTTCTTTCATTCCCCTCGCCGAATTTTCCCTTAATAACCGGGTCAGTAACTCGTCAGGGGTCTCTCCCTTTTTCTGTAATTTTGGGTTTAATCCACGGTTCTCCTCCGTTTCACCTGGTTGTTCCAACAATCCCGAGGTGGAGGTCGTTCATCGGGATCTGTGCACAGTCTGGGCCCAGGTTCAGAAGAACCTAGAGGCGTCCCAGAGCATACAGAAGGCTCAGGCCGATAGAAGACGTTCTGCTAACCCCCTGTTTGTGGTCGGGGATCTGGTGTGGTTGTCATCCAGGAACTTGCGTCTCAAGGTTCCGTCCAAAAAGTTTGCTCCCCGGTTTATTGGGCCGTATAAGGTCATTGAGGTCCTCAGTCCTGTCTCTTTCCGGCTGGAGTTACCCCCGTCTTTTCGTATACACAACGTGTTTCATGCCTCCCTCCTGAAACGCTGCTCCCCGTCCTTGGCCCCCTCGAGGAAACCTCCTGTTCCCGTCCTCACCCCTGAGGGGGTGGAATTTGAGGTGGCCAGGATCGTGGACAGCAAGATGGTCCAAGGCTCCCTCCAGTACCTGGTCCATTGGAGAGGATACGGGCCCGAGGAGAGGACTTGGGTACCCGCCCGGGATGTTCACGCTGGGGTATTGGTCAGGAGGTTCCACCTGCGTTTCCCCAGTAAGCCAGGTCCACTTAGAAAGGGTCCGGTGGCCCCTCATAAAAGGGGGGGTACTGTAAAGGATCTGCCAGGCACTGCTTCGGGGTTAACTCCCAGAATTAATCAGTCAACACCTGAGTGTACATCCCTGAGACAGACACCAGCTTCCTCCACTCAGGCTGGCAGGCTTAGGAGTGGGAGAGCCTATCGCAACCTGGCCAGACTCAGCTAGCTCCCGCCCTCGGTCTATTTAAGCCTGCTCTTCCTGTCCATCTGTGCTTGTGAATTTCTTTCCTTGAGGTTTCCTGGCCCAGCTACAGCTCCTGCTATTTTTGATCCTGCTCCATACAGACCACGGCTTACCGACTACTCTTCTGCTTTTCGCTTTGTACCTCGCACTCTCCTGGCTTGACTCGGCTCGTTCACTACTCTGTTGCTCACGGTGTTTCCGCGAGCAACTGCCCATTTCCCTTGCTTGTATTCCCTTGTTTGTTTGTCGTGTTTGTCATGCACTTACTGAGCGCAGGGACCGCCGCCCAGTTGTACCCCGTCGCCTAGGGCGGGTCGTTGCAAGTAGGCAGGGACAGAGTGGCGGGTAGATTAGGGCTCACTTGTCCGTTTCCCTACCCCCCCCCACTATTACATCTGATATATATACACAACACTAGAACAAAGCTCATACATATATACAGCACCAGAACCAAGCTCAGTACATATATACATCCCCAGAACCAAGCTCAGTACATAAATACAGCACTAGAACAAAGCTCTGACATATATACAGCACTAGAACAAAGCTCAGTACATAAATACAGCACTAGAACCAAGCTCGGACATATATACAGCACCAGAACAAAGCTCAGTACATATATACAGCATTAGAACCAAGCTCAGCACATATAAGCAATACCAGAAGAAAGATCAGTACATATATACATCCCCAGAACCAAGCTCATACATATATACAGCACCTGTAATGACGGGGGTAGGGAAACGGACAAGTGAGCCCTAATCTACCCGCCACTCTGTCCCTGCCTACTTGCAACGACCCGCCCTAGGCGACGGGGTACAACTGGGCGGCGGTCCCTACACTCAGTAAGTGCACGAGACAAACATACAAGCAACACAAAGCAAAGGGAAATGGGGCAGTTGCCCACGGCAACACCGTGAGCAACAAGAGTGGTGAACGAGCCGAGTCAAACCAGGAGTGCACGAGGTACCAAACGTAGAGCAGGAGAGTAGTCAGAAAGCCAGGGTCAGTATGGAGCAGGATCAAATAGTCAGAAGCTGTAGCTGGGCCAGGAAACCACACGAGAAGAATCACAAGCAAAGGAGGAACAGGAAAGGCAGGTATAAATAGACAGAGGGAGGGAGCTAGCTCCATCTGGCCAGGCTGCGATAGGCTCTCCCACTCCTAAGCCTGCCATCCTGAGTGGTGGAAGCTGGAGTCAGTCTCAGAGACATAGACTCAGGTGCAGACTGATTACCTATGGGCGTATACACAGAAGTTGTGCCTGGCAGATCCTTTACAGTACCCCCCCTTTTTATGAGGGGCCACCGGACCCTTTCTAAGTGGACCTGGTTTATTGGGGAAACGAAGATGGAACCTCCTGACCAATACCCCAGCGTGAACATCCCGGGCGGGTACCCAAGTCCTCTCCTCAGGCCCGTATCCTCTCCAATGGACCAGGTACTGGAGGGAGCCTTGGACCATCTTGCTGTCCACAATCTTGGCCACCTCGAATTTCCTCGAGGGAGCCAAGGACGGGGAGCAGCGTTTAAGGAGGGAGACATAAAACACGTCGTGTATTCGAAAAGATGGGGGCAACTCCAGTCGGAAGGAGACAGGATTGAGGACTTCAATGACCTTATACGGCCCAATAAACTGGGGAGCAAACTTCTTGGACGGGACCTTAAGGCGCAAGTTCCTAGACGATAACCACACCAGATCCCCGACCATAAACAAGGGGTTAGCAGAACGTCTTCTATCAGCCTGAGTTTTTTGTATGCTCTGGGGCGCCTCTAGGTTCTTCTGAACCTGGGCCCAGACTGTGCACAGTTCCTGATGAACGACCTCTACCTCGGGATTGTTGGAACTACCAGGTGAGATGGAGGAGAACCATAGATTAAACCCAAAATTACAGAAAAAGGGGGAGACCCCTGACGAGTTACTGACCCGGTTATTAAGGGAAAATTCGGCGAGGGGAATGAATGAGACCCAATCATATTGACAGTCAGAGATAAAACACCTTAAATATTGTTCTAGAGATTGATTAGTCCTCTCAGTTTGGCCATTGGTTTCAGGATGGAAGGCAGAGGAGAAGGACAGATCAATCTCCAACTTTTTACAGAAGGCTCTCCAAAACAATGAAACAAATTGTACCCCTCTGTCCGAAACAATATTGACAGGGACCCCATGGAGACGCAGGATGTGTTTGACAAACAAGGTAGCTAACGTCTTGGCATTAGGTAGCTTCTTGAGGGGCACAAAGTGGCACATCTTACTGAAGCGGTCTACTACCACCCACACCACCGACTTGCCTTGAGATGGAGGCAAATCGGTGATAAAATCCATGGAGATATGGGTCCAAGGTCTCTGGGGAATGGGCAAAGAACGTAGTAAGCCCGCTGGTCGGGACCTGGGAGTCTTGGACCTAGCACAAACCTCACAAGCGGCAACGTAGGCCTTAACGTCTTTAGGCACCCCAGGCCTCCAATAGTTTCTGGCAATGAGGTGTTTGGTACCCAGGATGCCTGGATGACCAGATGTTGTGGAGTCATGACTTTCCCTAAGTACCCTTAGCCGGTATTGCAGGGGAACAAACAGCTTGTCCTCAGGAAGGTTCCCGGGAGCTGAACCTTGATCAGCCGCAATTTCAGAGACTAAATCAGAATCAATAGAAGAAATGATTATACCAGGAGGCAAAATACAACCAGGATCTTCCTCCGAAGGAGGGCTGGCCATGAAGCTAAGGACCGTTACCTGGTGCCTAGCCCCCTCCAGGAAGTGGCGCCACTCTTCAAATGCCCATTTAATGGCTAAGAGTTTGCGGTTGCCAATATCATAGTTACTCTCAGTGGGCGAAAACTTCCTGGAGAAGTAGGCACAGGGATGGAGATGGGTGAGGGACCTGGTACCCTGGGACAAGACAGCCCCCACTCCCACCTCGGAGGCGTCAACTTCCACGATAAATGGCTCCATTTGGTTGGGCTGAACCAGCACCGGGGCCGAGATAAAGCACTTCTTAAGGACCTCAAAAGCCTGGACAGCCTCAGGGGGCCAGTGGAGGAGATCAGCACCTTTGCGAGTGAGGTCCGTAAGAGGCTTAGCGATGACCGAGAAGTTAGCAATACATCTCCTGTAGTAATTAGCGAACCCCAAGAAACACTAACGCCTTCAGGGAGGCAGGTTGGACCCATTCCGCCACAGCCTGGACCTTGGCGGGGTCCATGCGGAATTCATGCGGAGTGAGGATTTGACCCAAAAATGGTATCTCCTGTACCCCAAACATACATTTTTCGGTTTTCGCAAACAGTTTGTTTTCCCGAAGGACCTGGAGCACCTTCCTGACATGCTCAATGTGGGAGGACCAGTCCTTGGAAAACACCAGTATGTCATCAAGGTACACTACAAGAAATACCCCCAGGTAATCTCTTAAAATCTCATTTATGAAATTCTGGAAGACCGCGGGAGCATTACACAACCCAAAGGGCATGACGAGGTATTCGAAATGACCTTCGGGCGTGTTAAACGCAGTCTTCCACTCATCCCCCTCTTTGATGCGGATAAGGTTATACGCCCGCCGTAGATCAAACTTAGAGAACCATTGGGCCCCCTGAACCTGATTAAAGAGATCAGGAATCAAAGGAAGGGGATACTGGTTCCTTACAGTGACCTTATTCAAGTTACGGTAGTCAATGCATGGCCTAAGACCACCATCCTTCTTCCCTACGAAGAAGAAGCCAGCACCTACCGGAGAAGTAGAGGGGCAAATGTAACCCTTGGCCAGGCATTCCTGGATATACTCTCTCATGGCTTCACGTTCGGGACAAGAAAGATTAAATATCCTACCCTTAGGGAGCTTAGCTCCTGGTACCAATTCGATAGCGCAATCGTATTCTCTATGAGGAGGTAACACTTCGGAGGCCTCCTTAGAGAAAACATCAGCGAAGTCCTGAACAAACTCAGGTAGCGTGTTCACCTCCATTCTGTAAGCTCCCCAGTATTCCAGTCAAACCAGGGAAGGCCTAAAACCAAATCGGACGATAATCCCTGCATCAACAGTACAGAGCACTGCTCCAAATGCATGGAGCCAACAAGGAGTTCAAAAACAGGGGTATGCTGTGTAAAATAACCATTAGCAAGAGGAGTGGAGTCGATACCCACTACCGGGACAGGTTTAGGCAAATCAATCAAAGGCATAGCTAGAGACATGGCAAATTCCACAGACATGATATTAGCAGAAGACCCTGAATCCACGAAGGCACTGCCGGTAGCAGACCTACCCCCAAAAGAGACCTGAAAGGGAAGCAAGATTTTATTACGTTTCATATTTACGGGAAATACCTGTGCGCCCAAGTGACCTCCCCGATGATCACTTAGGCGCGGAAGTTTTCCGGCTGCTTATTCTTACGCCTAGGGCAGGTGTTCACTTGATGCTTGTCATCCCCACAATAGAAGCAGAGACCATTCTTCCTGCGGAACTCTCTACGATGTCGGGGGACACGGAGGCCCCGAGTTGCATAGGTACCTCCGAGTCTTCCGTGGAAGAGCGAAGCAACAGGACCTCGGGAGGCATTATGGGGGAGTCAGAGGGGAAAACACAAAAACGTTCAAGTTGTCGTTCCCTGAGACGTCGGTCAAGTCATACCGCTAAAGCCATAACCTGGTCAAGGGAGTCAGAAGAGGGATAGCTAACTAGCAGGTCTTTCAGGGCGTTCGACAGACCCAACCTAAACTGGCACCTTAAGGCAGGGTCATTCCACCGAGAAGCTACGCACCACTTCCTAAAGTCAGAACAATACTCCTCAACAGGTCTCTTACCCTGACGTAAGGTCACCTGCTGACTCTCAGCAAAGGCAGTCCTGTCAGTCTCGTCATAAATGAGTCCGAGAGCAGAAAAGAAACGATCAACGGAGGAAAGTTCAGGGGCGTCAGGAGCCAAGGAGAAGGCCCACTCTTGGGGCCCTTCCTGGAGCCGGGACATAATAATACCCACCCGCTGGCTCTCAGAACCTGAGGAGTGAGGCTTTAAACGAAAGTAGAGCCTACCACTCTCCCGAAAGGAGAGAAAAGTCCTCCGGTCCCCTGAGAACCGGTCAGGCAACTTGAGGTGGGGTTCAAGAGGTGAGGTGAGGGGCACTACCATGGTAGCGTCAGGCTGGTTGACCCTCTGAGCCAGGGCCTGGACCTGTAGGGAGAGACCCTGCATTTGCTGGGCCAGGGTCTCAAGGGGGTCCATAGTAGTGTCATGGACCAGGGTAGACTTGGTATATGTGCTTGTGATTATGTAATGACGGGGGTAGGGAAACGGACAAGTGAGCCCTAATCTACCCGCCACTCTGTCCCTGCCTACTTGCAAAAACCCGCCCTAGGCGACGGGGTACAACTGGGCGGCGGTCCCTACGCTCAGTAAGTGCAAGAGACAAACAGACAAGGGAACACAAAACAAAGGGAAATGGGGCAGTTGCCCACGGCAACACCGTGAGCAACAAGAGAGGTGAACGAGCCGAGTCAAACCAGGAGTGCACGAGGTACCAAACGCAGAGCAGGAGAGTAGTCAGAAAGCCAGGGTCAGTATGGAGCAGGATCAAATAGTCAGAAGCTGTAGCTGGCCCAGGAAACCACACGAGAAGAATCACAAGCAAAGGAGGAACAGGAAAGGCAGGTATAAATAGACAGAGGGCGGGAGCTAGCTCCGTCTGGCCAGGCTGTGATAGGCTCTCCCACTCCTAAGCCTGCCATCCTGAGTGGTGGAAGCTGGAGTCAGTCTCAGAGACATAGACTCAGGTGCAGACTGATTAACTATGGGCGTATACACAGAAGTTGTGCCTGGCAGATCCTTTACAGCACCAGAACAAAGCTCAGTACATAAATACAGCACCAGAACAAAGTGCAGTACATATATATACATCCCCAGACAAAGCTCAGTACATATATACAGCAACAGAACCAAGCTCATACCTATATACAGCACCAGAAGAAAGATCAGTACTTAAATACAACATCAGAACCATACTCAGTACATATATACAGCATCAGAACAAAGCTCATTACATATATACAACACCAGAACAAAGCTCAGTACATAAGTACAGCACTAGAACAAAGCTCATCGCATATATACAATACCAAAAGAAAGATCAGTACATATATACATCCCTAGAACCAAGCTCAGTACATAAATACAGCACCAGAACCAAGCTCAGTACATAAATACAGCACCAGAACAAAACTCATACATATATACAGCACCAGGACAAAGCTCAGTACTTAAATACAGCATCAGAACCAAGATCAGTACATATATACATCACCAGAATAAATACAGCTCAATGTAGTGCAACCCCTGCTGTATAGGTTTGTACGGAGTAAAACTACAGCTCCCAGCATTGCCCGAACAATGGTGAGGATATGCTGGGAGATGCTGTTTCACAAAAAAACAACAACAACATACCACCCATCATCTCGCTGCAGATCATACAGTGACTACCGTGCTGATTAGAGGCAGAATAAACATTTACATTAAGTGACTCACTGGTGACAGATTCTAGTTATTTTTCTCTTTTCTCTATTCCAGACATCTATGATGGATTTCTTCTGGCCACGACCCATTTCTGCAGTTTTCCGCTCAGATGTCTTCAGCTTCTCACTTTTAAAACATTTCTGCACCTATAAGCGAAGTTAAAGTTCTCAACACCTCTAAAAAATAATAAAGCACCATACACTGCATCTCTAATTATAATGGCACCATAAACTGTGTCCCTGATTATAATATCACCATACACTGTGTCCCTGATTATAATACTACCATACACTGCACCTCTAATTATAATAGCACTATACACTGTGTCCCTGATTATAATGCTACCATACACTGCACCTCTAATTATAATAGTACCATACACTGTGTACTTGATTATAGTACTACCATACACTGTGTCCCACACACACACCGTGCCCCATGTAGATAGTGCCCCCATAGCCTCCTGTATCAAGTGACGCCCATAGAGCCTCTGTAGATAGTGCCCTACATAGAAGCCCCTGTAGATAGTACCCCACATATGGACTCCAGAGCTGCAAGGCAATAGTGCTAACCACTGAGCCACCGTGCTGCCCTACATTTAGCTTCCCCTATAGATAGTGCTCCACATATAGCCCCTCTGTAGATAGTGCCTCACATATAGCCCACCCCTGTAGACAGTGCTCTACATATAGCCCCCTGTAGATAGTGCCCCACAGGTAACCCACAACTGTATATAGTATCCCACATATAGCCCACCCCTGTAGATAGTGCCCTACAAATAGCTCCCACTATAGATAGTGCTTCACATATAGCCCAACTTTGTAGATAGTACCTCACATATAGCTCCCCCTGTATATAGTTTCCCACATATAGCCCACCCCTGTAGACAGTGCCCTACATATAGCCCCCTGTAGCTAGTGCCCCACAGGTAACCCACCCCTTTATATAGTGTCCCACATATAGCCCACCCCTATAGTGTCCTACAAATAGCTCCCCTCTAGATAGTGCTCTACATAGATCCTACCCATGTATATAGTGCCCCACATATAGACCCCCACATATAGACCCCCCCTACATCCCCACATATAGCCCCCCTGTATATGGTGCCCCACATACATATAGACCCCCCTGTAGATAGTGCCCTACATCCCCACATATAGACCCCCCCTGTATATAGTGGCCCACATCCCCACATATAGACCCCCCCTGTATATAGTGGCCCACATATAGCCCACCCCTATAGATAGTGCCCTACAAATAGCTCCCCTCTAGATAGTGCTCTACATAGATCCTACCCATGTATATAGTGCCCCACATATAGACCCCCCCTGTAGATAGTGTCCTACATCCCCACATATAGCCCCCCTGTATATAGTGCCCCACATACATATAGACCCCCCTGTAGATAGTGCCCTACATCCCCACATATAGACCCCCCTGTATATAGTGGCCCACATATAGACCTCCCTGTATATAGTGGCCCACATATAGACCCCCCTGTTTATAGTGGCTCACATGTCCACATATAGACCGCCCCTAGAGATAACGCGACTCAGTTTTAGTAGAAAAAAAAATTACATACTCACCCTGATCCCATTCCCGCGCCGTTCGGTGGCAATGCAGATCTACTCTCTTCTGAGCAGGTCTGCTGGAGCTGAACGATGCAATCGGCACATCGTTCAAAGGCGCTGATTTGCAGGGAAGAATGACTTGTCCCATCAATCAGCGCCTTTCAAGCACGGAAGCGGCGCAATGACGCCATCGCGCGGCTAGCATCGTTGAAAGGCGCTGATTGGCAGGGCAAGTCATTCTTCCCTGCCAATCAGCATCATTGTAAGGCTCTGAATGGTCGGGCACAGAATGTGCCTGGCTATTCAGTGCTAATACTATAGACGCAGGTACAATTACTGTAGGAGGGGCTGGCTGTCGTTAGCACCGGTGCACCCTCCGGTGCTAGCAACGCCCCCGGGCATGATAGGACCTGTGTCGCCCGGACCATACATGTTAGAGGCTCAGCAGCGTGGGCCCCGTAGTAGCATCGCTAACGCTGTAACAGCCATAACGTCTGCTAGCGGCGCCACTGGGTATATGCGCCGGGCGTGTTGGCGGGCGGCACGGGCCCCCTCCTGTCTTCGATGGAACGCTCTCATTCCTGTCGCTGATGGACGCTCTCATTCCTGTCGCTGATGGACGCTCTCATTCCTGTCGGAAATGGAACGCTCTCATTCCTGTCCCTGATGGAACACTCATTCCTGTCGGCGATGGAACACTCTCATTCCTGACGCAGATGGAACGCTCTCATTCCTGTCCCCGATTGAATGCTCTCATACCTGTCGCTGATAGACGCTCTCATTCCTGTTGCTGATAGACGCTCTCATTCCTGTCACTTATGGATGTTTCTAGATACGAGAACTTTGCTTTGATGCAACACGAGAGACAGCTCATTACTTGTGTATCTGGACCCTCTGCCTGCAGTCTCAGAGGAGTGCCGGATGCAGTCTATTAAAACTGCCCGGAGGCTGCCGCCCACTTGTTGGGCAGCCATGCGTCTCATGGAGGAAGAGAGATGTGTCTAACATGCCAAGCAAGTAGTGCCAAATATTTCATGCCACATGCGCCATTTCTGATAAACTTGGCACAATTTGAGCCATTTTGACAACTCCTAAACGCATCCTACTATCGATAAATCTGTCCCCTTCATGTTTTCATTTCTCACCGTTTTCAAGATCTCTGCTTGCTGTTAGTGAATGTGAACACTACTGCCCTGACCTAATTCTGCTCACACAGGAGCAGGATCATTACAGATACACTTAACAAGCTCTGCAGCTCTGTGAGCAGGACTGGGTCAGGATTGGGTTTTCAGCCTGTGCTTCCTCCCACTGACGGTGAATAAATGCAGTGACCACCTCCACGGACAGATACCAGTAGCACATCAGCTCGCCAAGGCACAGGCCATATATTCTCACAAGATGCCGGAATTCTGCATGCGAACAGTGTCGGACTGGAGTAACTTGGGCCTACCAGGGGAAATAATTATTATGGCCCAACCTTCAGCTATATAGAAATAATGCGACCACTATTAATGGTGTAGTAAAACAAAGACCAATATTACCATGATACAGTCACCATATAGTGGTAGATACCAGTTCTACACAGGAGCTCTGCAGACAATATAAATGATTACACTACAGTGACATCCAGTGACTCACAGGTGACGTCTTCTAGACATTCTAATTTTCTTCTTCATCCAGCCCAGAACACCATGATGACTTCTTCCAGCCACGAATAGCATCTGCAGAATTTATAAACACAAACATCTTTGTCTCCTCACTTTTCCAGCACACTCCACACCTATTCCCCACCCTCTACAAAAACTCACCATTTATAGAGCCCCAGATAGAAATAATGCTCACTTTTGTTGCCCCACACTGAAATAGTACCACCCTTTATGCTTCACACAGTAATAGTGACCCTTTGTACTCCTTACAAAGGAATGCCTCTGTATGTGCTCCCACACAGTAGCAGAGTTCCCCTTTTTGCCCCCCACACAGTAGTTAGATCCCCTTTGTGCCCCTATATAGCATGTAGGTCTCCTTTGAGCCCCTATATAGCAGTTAGGTCCCTTTTGTGCCCCCATAGAGTACTTACGTCTCCTTTGTGCCCCCATAGAGTAGTTAGGCCCTCCTTATGCTGCCCTATAGTAGTCAGGCCCCTTTTCTGATGCCAATATAGTTGTTAGTCCCCCCCCCCCCACCCATAAAGTTAGGTTCCAATTTGCAGCAATTAAAAAAACAACTCACCTGACCCTGTTCCCACGATGAGCGGATAGGTGCTCTGCCGCTGTCTGTGGCTCGGTGCAGTGACGTAATCACGTCACCTGTGCTGAGACGCCGACATCCTCCGGACGTTCCCTAATAGGCCGCAGCTCTTAAACAGACTGTGGCCTACAAAAGTAAGCCAATGGCTCTCTGCTCCGCTGCTGGAGAGTGGCAGCTGGGCAATATCACCGTTCTTAATTACTAATCCATTGTTGGTCTGGGACAGTCAGATACTCTTCAATGACGGGCAATCACAAATACTGTCACCTATATATACATATGTAGCAATCCTGAACTTGACACTAATAACTTATTATTTAACACAACAAAAGCCATTGAAGTTAAAGTTTCTTGCCACAGTGTCAAGTTAGAGATTGTAACATATATACACATAAATTACATATAAAATACATATATATCACATATAATATACACATAAATCATATAGAATATACATATAAATCACATATAAAATACATATAATATACACATAAATCACATAAATCACATAATATACATATATATCACATAAATCACATATAATATACACATAAATCACATATAATATACATATATATCACATAAATCACATAATATTCACATAAATCACATAAATCACATATAATATACATATATATCACATAAATCACATATAATATACATATATATCACATAAATCACATAATATTCACATAAATCACATATAATATACACATAAATCACATATAATATACACATAAATCACATATAATATACATATAAATCACATAAATCACATATAATATACATATATATCACATAAATCACATATAATATTCACATAAATCACATATAATATATATATAAATCACATATAATATACATATAAATCACTGATAATATACATATAAATCACATAAATCACATATAATATACACATAAATCACATACTATACACATAAATCATATATAATATACAAACATACATATCACATATAATATATATACAAATCACATATAATACAGATGTATCCATCTTTATCTTGATTCTGATAACTTGCTGTAGCGTGATATAACACAACAAAAGCCATTGAAGTTAAAGTTTCTTGCCACAGTGTCAAGTTAGAGATTGTAACATATATACACATAAATTACATATAAAATACATATATATCACATATAATATACACATAAATTACATATAAAATACATATATATCACATAAATCACATATAATATACACATAAATCACATATAATATACATATAAATAAATCACATATAATATACACATAAATCACATATAAAATACATATATATCACATATAATATACATATAAAGCACATATAATATACATATAAAGCACATATAATATACATATAAATCACATATAAATCACATATAAATCACATATAATATACATATATATCACATATAATATACATATAAAGCACATATAATATACATATAAAGCACATATAATATACATATAAATCACATATAATATACATATTAAGCACATATAATATACACATAAATCACATATAATATACACATAAATCACATATAATATACACATAAATCACATATAATATACACATAAATCACATAATATTCACATAAATCACATATAATATACATATAAATCACATATAATATACATATATATCACATAATATTCACATAAATCACATATAATATACATATAAATCACATATAATATACATATATATATCACATCACATATAATATACATATATATCACATAATATTCACATAAATCACATATAATATTCAAATAAATCACATAAATCGCATATAATATACATATAAATCACATATAATATTCCCATAAATCACATAATATTCACATAAATCACATATAATATACATATAAATCACATATAATATACATATAAATAAATCACATATAATATACACATAAATCACATATAATATACATATAAATCACATATAATATACATATAAATAAATCACATATAATATACATATAAATCACATATAATATACATATATATCACATATAATATTCACATAAATCACATATAATATACATATATATATCACATCACATATAAAATACATATATATCACATAATATTCACATAAATCACATATAAATCACATATAATATTCCCATAAATCATATATAATATACATATAAATCACATATAATATACACATAAATTACATATAAAATACATATAATATACACATAAATCACATAAATCACATATAATATACATATATATCACATAAATCACATAATATTCACATAAATCACATATAAATCACATATAATATACACATAAATCACATAAATCACATATAATATACACATAAATCACATATAATATACACATAAATCACATATAATATACACATAAATCACATATAATATACACATAAATCACATATAATATACACATAAATCACATATAATATACATATAAATCACATATAATATACACATAAATCACATATAATATACACATAAATCACATATAATATATCTTTATCTTGATTCTGATAACTTGCTGTAGCGTGATATAACACAACAAAAGCCATTGAAGTTAAAGTTTCTTGCCACAGTGTCAAGTTAGAGATTGTAACATATATACACATAAATTACATATAAAATACATATAAATCACATATAATATACACATAAATCACATATAAAATACATATATATCACATATAATATACATATAAAGCACATATAATATACATATAAAGCACATATAATATACATAAAATCACATATAATATACACATAAATCACATATAATATACATATAAATCACATATAAATCACATATAATATACATATAAATCACATATATATCACATAAATTACATATAATATACATATAAATCACATATAATATACACATAAATCACATATAAAATACATATATATCACATATAATATACATATAAAGCACATATAATATACATATAAATCACATATAATATACACATAAATTACATATAAAATACATATAAATCACATATAATATACACATAAATCACATATAAAATACATATATATCACATATAATATACATATAAAGCACATATAATATACATATAAAGCACATATAATATACATAAAATCACATATAATATACACATAAATCACATATAATATACATATAAATCACATATAAATCACATATAATATACATATAAATCACATATATATCACATAAATTACATATAATATACATATAAATCACATATAATATTCACATAAATCACATATAATATACACATAAATCACATATAATATACATATATATATCACATCACATATAATATACATATATATCACATAATATTCACATAAATCACATATAATATACATATAAATCACATATAATATTCCCATAAATCACATAATATTCACATAAATCACATATAATATACATATAAATCACATATAATATACATATAAATAAATCACATATAATATACATATAAATCACATATAATATACATATAAATAAATCACATATAATATACATATAAATCACATATAATATACATATATATCACATAATATTCACATAAATCACATATAAATCACATATAATATTCACATAAATCACATAATATTCACATAAATCACATATAATATACATATAAATCACATATAATATACATATAAATCACATATAATATTCCCATAAATCACATATAATATACACATAAAGCACATATAATATTCACATAAATCACATATAATATACATATAGATCACATAAATCACATAATATTCACATAAATCACATAATATTCACATAAATCACATATAATATACATATAAATCACATATAATATACATATAAATCACATAAATTATTCACATAAATCACATATAATATACATATAAATCACATAATATTCACATAAATCACATATAATATACATATAAATCACATATAATATACACATAAATCACATATAATATACATATAAATCACATATAATATTCACATAAATCACATATAATATACATATAAATCACATAAATTATTCACATGAATCACATATAATATACATATAAATCACATCATATAATATACATATAAATCACATATAATATACATATAAATCACATGTAATATACACATAAATCACATATAATATACATAGAAATCACATGCAATGGAGAACATACAACAGTCTTCATGTGTAATGGGGAATATACAACAGTCTGCACATGTAATGGAGAGCATACAACAGTCTTCACATGTAATGGGGAACATACAACAGTGTTTACATGTAATATAGAACATAAAACAGTCTTCATATGTAACGGAGAACATACAACAGTCTTCACATGCAATGGAGAACATCCAACAGTTTTCACTTGTGACGGAGAACATACAACAGCCTTCACTTGTGACGGAGAACATACAACAGTCTTCACTTGTGTCGGAGAACACATAACAGTCTTCACATGTGACGGAGAACATACAACAGTCTTAACATGTGACGGAGAACATACAACAGTCTTCAGATGACGGAGAACAAACAACAGTCTTCACCTGTGACGGAGAACATACAACATTCTTCACATGTGACGGAGAACATACAACAGTCTTCACTTGTGACGGAGAACATACATCAGTCTTCACTCGTGACGGAGAACACATACCAGTCTTCACATATGACAGAACATACAACATTCTTCACTTGTGACGGAGAACATACAACAGTCTTCACATGTGACGGAGAACATACAACAGTCTTCACATGTGACGGAGAACATACAACAGTCTTGACATGTGACGGAGAACATACAACAGTCTTCAGATGACGGAGAACAAACAACAGTCTTCACCCGTGACGGAGAACATACAACATTCTTCACATGTGACGGAGAACATACAACAGTCTTCACTTGTGACGGAGAACATACAACAGTCTTCACTCGTGACGGAGAACACATACCAGTCTTCACATATGACAGAACATACAACATTCTTCACTTGTGACGGAGAACATACAACAGTCTTCACATGTGACGGAGAACATACAACAGTCTTCACATGTGACGGAGAACATACAACATTCTTCACATGACGGAGAACACACATCAGTCTTCACATGACGGAGAACACACAACAGTCTTCACATGACGGAGAACACACAACAGTCTTCACATGTGACGGAGAACACACAACAGTCTTCACATGTGACGGAGAACATACAACAGTCTTCACTTGTGATGGAGAACATACATCAGTCTTCACATGACGGAGAACATACATCAGTCTTCACATGTGACGGAGAACACACAACAGTCTTCACATGTGACGGAGAACAAACAGTCTTCACATGTGACGGAGAACAAACAGTCTTCACATGTGACGGAGAACAAACAGACTTCACATGTGACGGAGAACATACAACAGTCGTGACATGTGACGGAGAACATACAACAGTCTTGACATGTGACGGAGAACATACAACAGTCGTGACATGTGACGGAGAACATACAACAGTCTTGACATGTGACGGAGAACATACAACAGTCTTCACTTGTGACGGAGAACATACAACAGTCTTCACATGTGACGGAGAACATACAACAGTCTTCACATGTGATGGAGAACCCACAACAGTCTTCACATGTGACGGAGAACACACAACAGTCTTCACATGACGGAGAACACACATCAGTCTTCACATGACGGAGAACACACATCAGTCTTCACATGACGGAGAACACACATCAGTCTTCACATGTGACGGAGAACACACAACAGTCTTCACATGTGACGGAGAACACACAACAGTCTTCACATGTGACGGAGAACACACATCAGTCTTCACATGACGGAGAACACACATCAGTCTTGACATGTGACGGAGAACATACAACAGTCTTCACATGTGACGGAGAACATACAACAGTCTTCACACGTGACGGAGAACATACAACAGTCTTCACACGTGACGGAGAACATACAACAGTCTTCACATGTAATCGGTGACACATGATTGTGTTTCATGAAGACGGAACATCCTCCCCACAAATCCTCGGCACAGACAATAAGATGTCCGGGTAATGGGGCAGCGCGGGAATCTCCGGGAGAGGCTTCTATCCACATGAAACAGTAGATTGTGTTTTACAGAGTGTGTGCAATATAAAGCAGAGGACGGAGGAGGAGGACGGGGCTGTGGTAACTCTGACCTCTGGCTGAACCTCCTGGCAGGCTTGAGGCAAGTCTCCATCTGATGAGGCATTAAGATCTGAATCTGAGAAGCTGACATGGAGCAGACAGTAAGACATGATATCTTATTTTCCTGCGCCTTCCTGACACAAATTGAGCTGCACTTATTTGACTTTGCTGTAAAGTTGCTTTTGGACTGGTGCATTCAGCCGCAGATGTTTCAGCTTAACCCCCTGTGCGCTGGACAGCAATGTTCTGCAGATAAGGAGCAGTTCCCCTATAGACTGAAACACGCCACAACGCTGCAGCATATCCCTCATGTAGACGTTCTAGGGCTGAGGCGAAACCTGGACACCAAACTGTAAAGAAAGACGTGACCAGCGAGCTCCGCACCCCCCGGAACCTCCACTCTGCCCCTATTAAGTACACGAGTAATGTGTGGAATTCAGCCCGCTCCAATCTGGTGAACATCTGACCCCGCGCCAAGCTCTGCTGTACCCCCTACTACGGCAAATAATATACTGATATACCCCGCAATATACCTCGAAATATGCCCTGCAATATATACCCTGCAATCTACCCCGCAATATACATCCAAATATACCCCGCAATATAACAATCAATATACATCCAAATATACCCCGCGATATACCCCGCAATATAACCCGCAATATACCCTGCAATATATGCAGAACATACTCCACAATATACCCCGCAATATAACCCGCAATATACCCTGCAATATAACCTACAACATATACCCTGCAATATAACCTGCAATATACCCCGCAATATACATCCAAATATACCCCGCGATATACCCCGCAATATATGCAGAACATACTCCACAATATACCCCGCAATATATGCAGAACATACTCCACAATATACCCCGCAATATCTTACAGCTGCCAAACGTTTCAGTCCAAGGGACTAAGGACATGTCGTCTTCATAGCTGCTTAATCCCTCAGAGAATGCGCGGAACCCACACCAGCTAATATGACTGCTCCAGATTCACCAATGAACCTTTCACTTGAAAAGGCTGGCACACTGAAACACAAACCTAAGAGACTTCAAGCTCTACTTGCTCTGAGGTCTACTGGTCCCCCCCCCTGAGGTCTACTGTTCAACTCCTCTGAGGTCTACTGGTCCCCCTACTGAGATCTACTCTTTCCCGCTCTGAGGTCTTCTGGTCATACCACTGAAGTCTACTAGACTCCTCTCTGAGGTCTACTAGACCACGCTCTGAGGTCTACTGGTCCCCCCTCTGAAATCTACTGGCCACTCCCTCTGAGGTCTACTTGTCCCTGCTCTGAGATATGCGGGTCTCGCCTCTGATGTCTACTAGTCTCCGCTCCGAGGTCTGCTGGTCCCCGATCTGAGGACTACTGGTCACCCCACTAAGATCTACTGGCCTCCGCTCTGAGATCTACTGTTCCCTCCTCTGAGGTCTACTGGTCCCCCCTCTGAGGTCTGATCACCCCTCTAAGGTCTACTGGGATCGACTGGTCCCTGCCCTAAGGTATACTGGTTTCCGTTCTGAGATCCACTGGCCCCTCCCTCTGAGGTCTACTGGTTTCCCCTCTGAGATCTACTAGTCCCCCATCTGAGGCCTACTAGACTACGCTCTGAGGTCCACTGATACCCACTCTGAGATCCACTGGTTCACCCTCAGAGGTCTACCGGTTCCCATTATGGGGTCTACTCGACTCCACTCTGGGGCCTACAGGTCCACCCCCTAAGGTCTACTGGCCGTTGCTCTGAGCTCCATTGGTCCCTCCTCTGAGGTGTACTGGTCCCCCTTCTGAGGTCTACTGTTCCCCGCTCTGAGGTCTACTGGTCCCAGCTATGAACCCTGCTATGAGATCTACTGGTTCACCTTCAGAGGTCTACTGGTCCCCATTATGGGGTCTACTCGACTCCACTATGGGGCCTACTGGTCCCCCCCTAAGGTCTACTGGCCGTCGCTCTGAGATCCATTGGTCCCTCCTCTGAGATCTACTGGTCCCCCATCTGAAGCCTACTGGTTCACCCTCAGAGGTCTATTGGTCCCCACTATGTGGTCTACTAGACTCCACTCTGAGGTTTACTGGTCCCCCCAAGGTCTACTGGCCTTCGCTCTGAGATCCACTGGTCCCTCTTCTGAGGTCTACTGATCCCCCCTTCAGAGATCCCCGCTGAGATCCACTGGTTCCCCCTCTGAGGTCTACTAGACCACGTTCTGAAGTCTACTGGTCCCCGCTATAAGTTCTACTGGTCCCCCTCTGAGATCTACTGGTCCCCCCTCGGAGTTCTACAGGTCTCTCCTCTAAGGTCTACTGGTCCCTGCTCTGAGGTCTACTGGTCCCCGCTCTGAGGTCTACTGGTCCCCGCTCTGAGGTCTACTGATCCCCGCTCTGAGGTCTCCTAGTCCTCGCTCTGAGGTCTACTGGTCCTCGCGCTGAGGTCTGCTGGTCCACACTATGAGGTCTACTAGACTCCATTCTGAGGTCTGCTGGTCTCTGCTCATAGGACTGCAGGTTCCTCCTTTGAGGTCTACTGGTTCCCCCTCTGAAACATACTGGTCCCCCCTCTGAGGTCAACTGGTCCCCCTTCTGAGATCTACTTGTCCCCACTCTGAGGTCTACTGGTCCACCTTCTCAGAACTACTGGTCCCCGCTGAGTTCTACTGGTTCCCCTTCTGAGGTCTGCTAGACCACGCTCTGAGGTCTACTGGTCCCCACTATGAGGTCTACTAGACTCCAGTCTGAGGTCTGCTGGTCCCTGCTCTGAGGACTACTGCTACATGCCCACCTACTGTTGGGCCACCATTTGAGGTACATGCTTCTCTAAAATACTGAATTTCATCCAGACTTTGATGTCTGGACCTTCAGACACATGAGGAGCTGCATCTTATACTGAGTTGTGTTCCTTCTATGAGGAGCACGTGGGTCACTCACACCTGCTGTAGTATTATCTCCACCCTGAGGTTTTCCCACACTCCTGCTACATCGTAAAAGATGCAAAAAACATGAACAGAATTTGTTTGGTTTCTCATCCATGATGCCTTCCTAGCAGGAGATCTTTACCTTCTCAGAACACAAAGACTTTGGAGCAAAAAAAAACCTGTAGAAAGCTCCTTCTATGCGGCAGCATGGGCTCACACCGGCCCCCATGTGTCTCACAGTCCAGTGTTATGACTCGGCCTCAGCAACATCTCAGCGACCACTGGACTGAAGACGTCATGTGACCGCAAAATGTCCCTTCACTATGGACAACACATCACTGTGGCCGAATTTAAGCACTGGACTGTTAAATCCCTTTCATGAGATCCCCTTGTGGTGCTAGGGAAGACGGGACAGGTGGAGCCGGAGTTACCACTCCAACTGGATAATACTCTGGAGACGCAAACCAAGACATTGTAAGTGAAGGAGTGAGATGGAGTCAGAAAATCAAGTCTACAACCGCTATGCTCCAAAATGTGCGCCATTTTCTAGCATTATGCTTAATAAATACGTCTAAAACGACACCCCCTTGGAGACCACGCCGCCTTTTCACGTTCCAACTTTGGCGAAAGTCAACATTTTTAGCATAAAACTGTTGCCTGTCATGAATTACAACTTTTTTTGTAGACTGCATAGTAAACGTGAGCCAACGTCCATAAGAGGGCGCCGTGACTGGAGGGCGGTCCAGCGCTAATACTGAGGGGTCCATGTGTGGGGTCAGGTCTCCTAGTGGTGGATTTACAGATAATCCCTCTCCAGCTCGGAACATAAGAGGTGCTGGCGGCTGCTGGATTTTGGGGTGCTGGCGTCATCTATATCTCCCTCCTGGGGTGATTTATAGCATCTGCAGAATACATGGAGACACAGGGACAGGGTCCGCGCCGCCCCTCCCCACGCACTGGAGGAACATGGCAATCATTCTGGTACCACAAGTGATATTGAGAAAGATCTCGCCAGACTTCTCTGCTTTATTTCAGGAAATCGATGGCTGCCAGGCGCGTTATTAAAAGTAAACAGCGGGCTGGAAGCGAATGTTTAATAAAAAATTTGAAATTTTTATGGTCAGCGCGTCCATTTGTCAGACTGCAGAACCAGTAACGTGATCCGCAGGATTGTACATCCATCAAACACAAGTATCCCGGCCTGTGCAGTGGGATAGACAGTGATGGCAGGCAGGGGGCTCGGGGGCCCCTATATACCTCCCTATTATATTCCTCCTCACACGGGATCATTATTAGGGGTAACACCCGCAGTCACAGCATCCCGGGGAGAAGCTGAATCTACCAGACATATATCGCTGGTAGCGACAGGGGGAATGACACAGTGAGGGGCCGCCTCATGATTAAAGGGGCACCTCGAACATGCGGACAATTTCCTGCTATATACGGCAACGGACCGGTCTGAGCACTGCCATGTGTTACACTGCTCCAGTCATGGGAGCCACAAGGTCAAAGGGCCCCATTTATCAAAACTAGTAGGAACTCTAACCAACCAATCACAGCGCAGCTTTTATTTTTCCAAAGCAGTGTATAAAATGAATGATGCGCCCGGATTGGTTGCTACAGGTAACACCGTCCTCTCCTCTCATCATCACCGGCCCCTCCTCTCAACGTCACAAGCCCCTCCTCTCATCACCGGCCCCTCCTCTAATCATCACCGGCCCCTCCTCTCATCATCACCGGCCCCTCCTCTCATCATCACAGGCCCCTCCTCTCATCATCACAGGCCCCTCCTCTCATCTTCACTAGGTATCTGCTCACATTTACCACACTTTTGTTGGCCGCTCTTCTCATCATCGTCGGCCCCTCCTCTCATCGTCACTAGGTTTCTGCTCACATTTCCCGCACTTTTGTCGGCCCCTCCTCTCATCGTCACTAGGTTTCTGCTCACATTTCCCGCACTTTTGTCGGCCCCTCCTCTCATCATCGTCGGCCCCTCCTCTCATCGTCACTAGGTTTCTGCTCACATTTCCCGCACTTTTGTCGGCCCCTTCTCTCATCGTCACTAGGTTTCTGCTCACATTTCCCCGCACTTTTGTCGGCCCCTCCTCTCATCATCGTCGGCCCCTCCTCTCATCGTCACTAGGTTTCTGCTCACATTTCCCGCACTTTTGTCGGCCCCTTCTCTCATCATCACCGGCCCCTTCTCTCATCACCGACCCTCCTCTCATCGTCACTAGGTATCTGCTCACATTTCCCGCACTTTTCTCGGCTCCTCCTCTGCGGATATCATGTCTGTGATGTCATTTCCACTCCCTTCATGCTCAACACCTGTTACTTCTTAGTTCGTCACAGCGGCCAGTGGCAGCTCCAGTCGGGCAAAGAGAGGAGTACAGCCGCCACAAGTGATGGAGGAAGGGCGGTGATGTCACTACGTAATTCTACAGTCGCAGGTAAGTGGTGGAGGAGGGGCTGTGACGTCACTAGCTCTATACTGAGCCGCAGGTAAATGGTGGAGGAGGGGCTGTGAAGTCACTAGCTCTATACTGAGCCGCAGGTAAGTGGTGGGGATGGGGCTGTGACGTCACTATGTAGCTCTATACTGAGCCGCAGGTAAATGATGGAGGAGGGGCTGTGATGTCACTACGTAATTCTACACTGAGCTGCAGGTAAGTGGTGGGGTCGGGGCTGTGACATCACTAGCTCTATACTGAGCCGCAGGTAAGTGGTGGGGATGGGGCTGTGACGTCACTATGTAGCTCTATACTGAGCCGCAGGTAAATGATGGAGGAGGGGCTGTGATGTCACTACGTAATTCTACACTGAGCCGCAGGTAAGTGGTGGGGATGGGTCTGTAACGTCACTATGTAGCTCTATACTGAGCCGCAGGTAAGTGGTGGAGGAGGGGCTGTGACGTCACTATGTAGCTTTATACTGAGGCACAGGTAAGTGATGGAGGGGCTGTGAGGTCACTATGTAGCTCTACACTGAGCCGCAGGTAAGTGATGGAGGGGCTGTGAGGTCACTATGTAGCTCTACACTGAGCCGCAAGTAAGTGGTGGGGATGGGGCTGTGACGTCACTATGTAGCTCTATACTGAGCCGCAGGTAAGTGATGTAGGGGCTGTGATGTCACTACGTAATTCTACACTGAGCCGCAGGTAAGTGGTGGTGGAGGAGGGGCTGTGATTTCACTATGTAGCTCTATACTGAGCCGCAGGTAAGTGATGTAGGGGCTGTGATGTCACTACGTAATTCTACACTGAGCCGCAGGTAAGTGGTGGTGGAGGAGGGGCTGTGATGTCACTATGTAGCTCTATACTGAGCCGCAGGTAAGTGGTGGTGGAGGAGGGGCTGTGACGTCACTATGTAGCTCTATACTGAGCCGCAGGTAAATGATGGAGGAGGGGCTGTGATGTCACTATGTAGCTCTATACTGAGCCGCAGGTAAGTGGTGGAGGAGGGGCTGTGATGTCACTACGTAATTCTACACTGAGCCGCATGTAAGTGGTGGGGATGGGGCTGTGATGTCACTACGTAATTCTACAATGAGCCGCAGGTAAGTGGTGGGGATGGGGCTGTGACGTCACTATGTAGCTTTACACTGAGCCGCAGGTAAGTGATGGAGGAGGGGCTGTGATGTCACTACGTAATTGTACACTGAGCCGCAGGTAAGTGGTGGTGGAGGAGGGGCTGTGATGTCACTATGTAGCTCTATACTGAGCCGCAGGTAAGTGATGGAGGAGGGGCTGTGATGTCACTATGTAGGTCTATACTGAGCCGCAGGTAAGTGATGGAGGAGGGGCTGTGATGTCACTATGTAGGTCTACACTGAGCCGCAGGTAAGTGGTGGAGGAGGGTCTGTGATGTCACTACGTAATTCTACACTGAGCCGCAGGTAAGTGGTGGGGATGGGGCTGTGATGTCACTACGTAATTCTACACTGAGCCGCAGGTAAGTGGTGGAGGAGGGGCAGTGACGTCACTAGCTCTTTACTAAGCCGCAGGTAAGTGATGGAGGGGCTGTGATGTCACTATGTAGGTCTACACTGAGCCGCAGGTAAGTGGTGGGGATGGGGCTGTGACGTCACTATGTAGCTTTACACTGAGCAGCAGGTAAGTGATGGAGGAGGGGCTGTGATGTCACTACATAATTGTACACTGAGCCGCAGGTAAGTGGTGGGGATGGGGCTGTGACGTCACTATGTAGCTTTACACTGAGCCGCAGGTAAGTGATGGAGGAGGGGCTGTGATGTCACTACGTAATTGTACACTGAGCCGCAGGTAAGTGGTGGAGGAGGAGGGGCTGTGATGTCACTATGTAGGTCTACACTGAGCCACAGGTAAATGATGGAAGAGGGGCTGTGATGTCACTATGTAGCTCTATACTGAGACGCAGGTAAGTGGTGGAGGAGGGGCTGTGATGTCACTACGTA
Organism: Rhinoderma darwinii; assembly: GCF_050947455.1. Taxonomy (NCBI): domain Eukaryota; kingdom Metazoa; phylum Chordata; class Amphibia; order Anura; family Rhinodermatidae; genus Rhinoderma; species Rhinoderma darwinii. The sequence goes on from NC_134692.1 coordinate 101,764, forward strand.
ATTCTACACTGAGCCGCAGGTAAGTGGTGGAGGAGGGGCAGTGACGTCACTAGCTCTATACTGAGCCGCAGGTAAGTGATGTAGGGGCTGTGATGTCACTATGTAACTCTATACTGAGCCGCCGGTAAGTGATGTAGGGGCTGTGATTTCACTTTGTAGCTCTATATTGAGCCGCAGATAAGTGATGGAGGAGGGGCTGTGATGTCACTACGTAATTCTACACTGAGCCGCAGGTAAGTGGTGGTGGAGGAGGGGCTGTGATGTCACTATGTAGCTCTATACTAAGCCGCAGGTAAGTGATGGAGGAGGGGCTGTGATGTCACTATGTAGGTCTACACTGAGCCGCAGGTAAGTGGTGGAGGAGGATCTGTGATGTCACTACGTAATTCTACACTGAGCCGCAGGTAAGTGGTGGGGATGGGGCTGTGATGTCACTACGTAATTCTACACTGAGCCACAGGTAAGTGGTGGAGGAGGGGCAGTGACGTCACTAGCTCTATACTGAGCCGCAGGTAAGTGATGTAGAGGCTGTGATGTCACTATGTAACTCTATACTGAGCCGCAGGTAAGTGATGTAGGGGCTGTGATTTCACTATGTAGCTCTATACTGAGCCGCAGGTAAGTGATGGAGGAGGGGCTGTGATGTCACTACGTAATTCTACACTGAGCCGCAGGTAAGTGGTGGAGGAGGGGCAGTGACGTTACTAGCTCTATACTGAGCCGCAGGTAAGTGATGGAGGATGGGCTGTGATGTCACTACGTAATTCTACACTGAGCCGCAGGTAAGTGGTGGCGATGGGGCTGTGACGTCACTATGTAGCTCTACACTGAGCCGCAGGTAAGTGATGGAGGAGGGGCTGTGATTTCACTATGTAATTCTACACTGAGCCGCAGGTAAGTGGTGGGGATGGGGCTGTGACGTCACTATGTAGCTTTACACTGAGCCGCAGGTAAGTGATGGAGGAGGGGCTGTGATGTCACTATGTAGGTCTACACTGAGCCGCAGGTAAATGGTGGGGATGGGGCTGTGATGTCACTATGTAGCTCTATACTGAGCCGCAGGTAAATGATGGAGGAGGGGCTGTGATGTCACTATGTAGCTCTATACTGAGCCGCAGGTAAATGATGGAGGAGGGGCTGTGATGTCACTATGTAGCTCTATACTGAGCCGCAGGTAAATGATGGAGGAGGGGCTGTGATGTCACTATGTAGCTCTATACTGAGCCGCAGGTAAGTGATGGAGGAGGGGCTGTGATGTCACTACGTAATTGTACACTGAGCCGCAGGTAAGTGGTGGTGGAGGAGAGGCTGTGATGTCACTATGTAGCTCTATACTGAGCCGCAGGTAAGTGGTGGAGGAGGGGCTGTGATGTCACTATGTAGGTCTACACTGAGCCGCAGGTAAATGTTGGGGATGGGGATGTGATGTCACTATGTAGCTCTATACTGAGCCGCAGGTAAATGATGGAGGAGGGGCTGTGATGTCAATATGTAGCTCTATACTGAGCCGCAGGTAAATGATGGAGGAGGGGCTGTGATGTCACTATGTAGCTCTATACTGAGCCGCAGGTAAGTGGTTGTGGAGGAGGGGCTGTGATTTCACTATGTAATTAAAACCACAGAAAAGGCCATACTCACAGATTAGGTGGTGGGTAAAAAAAAACCCGTTCAGAACAGGACGCAACCAGGTCAGAGAATGCTGTTGAAGGGAAGTGCCCAGGTGTGTTAAATAATGATAGCCCCTCCCACTAACCTTGAGGGGAGGGGTGTGTTGGGCATGGAAGTAAATGTGTAATAATAATAAATAAATAATAAAGTACTGTGTATAGTGTACATGTGAGGTATAGGGGACATGACTAAGTGTAGTGTGTAGAAATCAGGGCTGTGAGTGAAACAAAACGTGAGTGTGGTGTGTAAAACATGGAGGCATAGTGTTTGGATAGTGAGGCACAGCATATATCGCCGAATAGCAGCCTATTTATAACGCCCATACTGTAAGAGAGCGGGCTGCCCTGCATGCAGTGCCAAACATCCGCACACCAGGCTCTCCCAGCATCATAAGACCCGGGCGCGTCCTGAAAAAAGGTATGTACAATGTAAGTAACCATGAGAAAACATGGGGTATTAGTTGTTGTTTTGGCCAAAAAAACGCAAGCTCGCAATCCACGTCACGGATCCCCACACCTGCGAGTCCCTACCTAGAACTTTTCGTTCCAAAATCTAAGATATACAAAAAAATGGGACATAGAATGTAATTAAAACCACAGAAAAGGCCATACTCACAGATTAGGAGGTGGGTACATTTTTTTATTTAAACACACCTGGGCACTTCCCTTCAACAGCATTCTCTGACCTGGTTGCGTCCTGTTTGGAACGGGTTTTTTTACCCACCTCCTAATCTGTGAGTATGGCCTTTTCTGTGGTTTTAATTACATTCTATGTCCCATTTTTTTGCATATCTGTGATGTCACTATGTAGCTCTATACTGAGCCGCAGGTAAGTGATGTAGGGGCTGTGATGTCACTATGTAGCTCTATACTGAGCCGCAGGTAAGTGATGGAGGAGGGGCTGTGATGTCACTACGTAATTCTACACTGAGCCGCAGGTAAGTGGTGGAGGAGGGGCAGTGACGTCACTATGTAGCTCTACACTGAGCCGCAGGTAAGTGGTGGTGGAGGAGGGGCTGTGATGTCACTATGTAGCTCTATACTGAGCCGCAGGTAAGTGATGGAGGAGGGGCTGTGATGTCACTACGTAATTCTACACTGAGCCGCAGGTAAGTGGTGGTGGAGGAGGGGCTGTGATGTCACAATGTAGCTCTATACTGAACCGCAGGTAAGTAGTGGATGAGGGGCTTTGATGTCACTACATAATTCTACACTGAGCCGCATGTAAGTGGTGGTGGAGGAGGGGCTGTGATGTCACTATGTAGCTCTATACTGAGCCGCAGGTAAGTGATGGAGGAGGGGCTGTGATGTCACTACGTAATTCTACACTGAGCCGCATGTAAGTGGTGGTGGAGGAGGGGCTGTGATGTCACAATGTAGCTCTATACTGAACCGCAGGTAAGTAGTGGATGAGGGGCTTTGATGTCACTACATAATTCTACAATGAGCCGCAGGTAAGTGGTGGGGATGGGGCTGTGACGTCACTATGTAGCTCCACACTGAGCCGCAGGTAAGTGATGGAGGAGGGGCTGTGATGTCACTATGTAATTCTACACTGAGCCACAGGTAAGTGGTGGTAGAGGAGGGGCTGTGATGTCACTATGTAGCTCTATACTGAGCCGCAGGTAAGTGATGGAGGAGGGGCTGTGATGTCACTATGTAGGTCTATACTGAGCTGCAGGTAAGTGGTGGGGATGGGGCTGTGATGTCACAATGTAGGTCTATACTGAGCTGCAGGTAAGTGGTGCAGAAGGGGCTGTGATGTCACTACGTAATTCTACACTGAGCCGCAGGTAAGTGATGGAGGAGGAGGGGCTGTGATGTCACTATGTAGCTCTAGACTGAGCCGCAGGTAAATGATGGAGGATGGGCTGTGATGTCACTATGTAGGTCTACACTGAGCCGCAGGTAAGTGATGTAGGGGCTGTGATGTCACTATGTAATTCTACACTGAGCCGCAGGTAAGTGGTGGTGGAGGAGGGGCTGTGATGTCACTATGTAGCTCTACACTGAGCCGCAGGTAAGTGGTGGAGGAGGGGCAGTGACGTCACTATGTAGCTCTATACTGAGCCGCAGGTAAGTGGTGGAGGAGGGGCTGTGATGTAACTACGTAATTCTACACTGAGCCGCAGGTAAGTGGTGGAGGAGGGGCAGTGATGTCACTATGTAGCTCTATACTGAGCCGCAGGTAAGTGGTGGGGATGGGGCTGTGACATCACTATGTAGCTCTACACTGAGCCGCACGTAAATTATGGAAGAGGGGCTGTGATGTCACTATGTAGCTCCACACTGAGCCGCAGGTAAGTGATGGAGGAGGGGCTGTGATGTCACTATGTAATTCTACACTGAGCCGCAGGTAAGTGATGGAGGAGGGGCTGTGATGTCACTATGTAGCTCTATACTGAGCCGCAGGTAAGTGATGGAGGAGGGGCTGTGATGTCACTATGTAGGTCTATAATGAGCTGCAGGTAAGTGGTGGGGATGGGGCTGTGATGTCACAATGTAGCTCTATACTGAACCACAGGTAAGTGGTGCAGAAGGGGCTGTGATGTCACTACGTAATTCTACACTGCGCCGCAGGTAAGTGATGGAGGAGGAGGGGCTGTGATGTCACTATGTAGCTCTATACTGAACCGAAGGTAAGTGATGGAGGAGGAGGGGCTGTGATGTCACTATGTAGCTCTATACTCCGCCGCAGGTAAGTGATGGAGGAGGGGCTGTGATGTCACTATGTAGGTCTACACTGAGCCGCAGGTAAGTGGTGGAGGAGGGGCTGTGACGTCACTATGTAGCTCTATACTGAGCCGCAGGTAAATGATGGAAGAGGGGCTGTGATGTCACTATGTAGCTCCACACTGAGCCGCAGGTAAGTGATGGAGGAGGGGCTGTGATGTCACTATGTAATTCTACACTGAGCCGCAGGTAAGTGATGGAGGAGGGGCTGTGATGTCACTATGTAGCTCTATACTGAGCCGCAGGTAAGTGATGGAGGAGGGGCTGTGATGTCACTATGTAGGTCTATAATGAGCTGCAGGTAAGTGGTGGGGATGGGGCTGTGATGTCACAATGTAGCTCTATACTGAACCACAGGTAAGTGGTGCAGAAGGGGCTGTGATGTCACTACGTAATTCTACACTGCGCCGCAGGTAAGTGATGGAGGAGGAGGGGCTGTGATGTCACTATGTAGCTCTATACTGAACCGAAGGTAAGTGATGGAGGAGGAGGGGCTGTGATGTCACTATGTAGCTCTATACTCCGCCGCAGGTAAGTGATGGAGGAGGGGCTGTGATGTCACTATGTAGGTCTACACTGAGCCGCAGGTAAGTGGTGGAGGAGGGGCTGTGACGTCACTATGTAGCTCTATACTGAGCCGCTGGTAAGTGGTGGAGGAGGGGCTGTGATGTAACTACGTAATTCTACACTGAGCCGCAGGTAAGTGGTGGGGATGGGGCTGTGACATCACTATATAGCTCTACACTGAGCCGCACGTAAATTATGGAAGAGGGGCTGTGATGTCACTATGTAACTCTGATTTTTGGCTCTTCTATGTGGCCACTATCCTTTTCTGGAAGTGGGATTTCAAGTCTTAAAGGGGTTCTCCCACCTTAAGATAAACCATGACTTACTGATTGTTGGAGGTGTAATCTCTGGAACCCCCCCTAATCACTATTACAGAGGCTTAACAGCCCCTTCAGATTTTTCCTCTGCACAATTTAGTTTATAAGTGAGTCAGGTCCCAGAGGTCAGAACCCCACCAGTTAGCCAGTGAATGTTCCTCCCAGAAATCAGGCCCTCACCAGTCAGCCAGTGACGGTTCATCCCAGAAATCAGACCCCCACGAGTCAGCCGGTGATGGTTCATCCCAGAAATCAGGCCCCCACCAGTCAGCCAGTGAATGTTCCTCCCAGAAATAAGGCCCCCACGAGTCAGCCAGTGATGGTTTCTCCCAGAAATCAGGCCCCCACCAGTCAGCCAGTGATGGTTCCTCCCAGAAATCAGGCCCCCACCAGTCAGCCAGTGATGGTTCCTCCCAGAAATCAGGCCCCCACCAGTCAGCCAGTGATGGTTCATCCCAGAAATCAGGCCATATTATATTTGTATAAAGGATATAATGTAACAACGTGGTCACAGTCCAGAATATTATATGTGTATAAAGGATATAATGTGTAGCATCCACAACCGCAGGCCGATGGGATTATTTACCCCCCGACGGCTGCAGCCATGGATCTGTGAGCGCTGGCCCGCATCTCTTCCGCTCCGTTTGGCTGTGTCATGAAAATAATCATAAAGTAACCCATGATCACCCTGAACTATAAAAAGCGCTCTGACCTTTCACTCATTGCCTGAGCCTTGTTGTGTTTACCCGTGTTAGTCTTGCAAATGGTCCCTTAGTGTTATCCTGTTCCCAGTGTTCCTGTACCTGCTACCTGTATCCTGTATCCCGTGCTACCGTTGTTCCTGTGCCTTAGAAAGTTGGAGTCGTGTTTTGCCATCGGTCATGCATGCCGTTACACCACGCCTGGTGTCTGCTGCCAATGTCCCATCTGAGTCTGGCCATTACTACTGTCTGAACTGCTACAGGTGCTTGGACTATATCTATACATTGACTTGGTACTCTGTTTGGCCGGCTGCTATCCCACTACGGCTCAGTGGGTCCACATACCCACAGATCGTGACATAATGTGGTCATAGTACAGAATATTGTATGTGTATACAAAACATAATGTAACAACGTGGTCACAGTCTAGAATATTGTTACATTATGTCCTGTATACACATATAATATTCTGGACAGTGACCACGTTATACATTATGTCCTGTATACACATATAATATTCTGGGCTGTGACCACGTTATACATTATGTCCTGTATACACATATAATATTCTGGACTGTGACCACGTTATACATTATGTCCTGTATACACATATAATATTCTGGACTGTGACCACGTTATACATTATGTCCTGTATACACATATAATATTCTGTACTGTGACCACGTTATTACATTATGTCCTGTATACACATATAATATTCTGGACTGTGACCACGTTATACATTATGTCCTGTATACACATATAATATTCTGGACTGTGACCACGTTATACATTATGTCCTGTATACACATATAATATTCTGGACTGTGACCACGTTATTACATTATGTCCTGTATACACATATAATATTCTGTACTGTGACCACGTTATACATTATGTCCTGTATACACATATAATATTCTGGACTGTGACCACGGTATTACATTATGTCCTGTATACACATATAATATTCTGGACTGTGACCACGTTATACATTATGTCCTGTATACACATATAATATTCTGGACTGTGACCACGTTATACATTATGTTCTGTATACACATATAATATTCTGGACTGTGACCACGTTATACGTTATGTCCTGTATACACATATAATATTCTGGACTGTGACCACGTTATACATTATGTCCTGTATACACATATAATATTCTGGACTGTGACCACGTTATACATTATGTCCTGTATACACATATAATATTCTGGACTGTGACCACGTTATACATTATGTCCTGTATACACATATAATATTCTGTACTGTGACCACGTTATTACATTATGTCCTGTATACACATATAATATTCTGGACTGTGACCACGTTATACATTATGTCCTGTATACACATATAATATTCTGGACTGTGACCACGTTATACATTATGTCCTGTATACACATATAATATTCTGGACTGTGACCACGTTATTACATTATGTCCTGTATACACATATAATATTCTGTACTGTGACCACGTTATACATTATGTCCTGTATACACATATAATATTCTGGACTGTGACCACGGTATTACATTATGTCCTGTATACACATATAATATTCTGGACTGTGACCACGTTATACATTATGTCCTGTATACACATATAATATTCTGGACTGTGACCACGTTATACATTATGTCCTGTATACACATATAATATTCTGGACTGTGACCACGTTATACATTATGTCCTGTATACACATATAATATTCTGGACTGTGACCACGTTATACATTATGTTCTGTATACACATATAATATTCTGGACTGTGACCACGTTATACGTTATGTCCTGTATACACATATAATATTCTGGACTGTGACCACGGTATTACATTATGTCCTGTATACACATATACTATTCTGGACTGTGACCACATTATACATTATGTCCTGTATACACATATAATATTCTGGACTGTGACCACGTTATACATTATGTCCTGTATACACATATAATATTCTGGACTGTGACCACGTTATACATTATGTCCTGTATACACATATAATAATCTGGACTGTGACCACGTTATACATTATGTCCTGTATACACATATAATATTCTGGACTGTGACCACGTTATACATTATGTCCTGTATACACATATAATATTCTGTACTGTGACCACGTTATACATTATGTCCTGTATACACATATAATATTCTGGACTGTGACCACGTTATACATTATGTCCTGTATACACATATAATAATCTGGACTGTGACCACGTTATACATTATGTCCTGTATACACATATAATATTCTGGACTGTGACCACGTTATACATTATGTCCTATGTACACATATAATATTCTGTACTGTGACCACGTTATACATTATGTCCTGTATACACATATAATATTCTGGACTGTGACCACGTTATACATTATGTCCTGTATACACATATAATATTCTGGACTGTGACCACGTTATTACATTATGTCCTGTATACACATATTATATTCTGGGCTGTGACCACGTTATACATTATGTCCTGTATACACATATAATATTCTGGACTGTGACCACGTTATACATTATGTCCTGTATACACATATACTATTCTGGACTGTGACCACGTTATACATTATGTCCTGTATACACATATAATATTCTGGACTGTGACCACGTTATACATTATGTCCTGTATACACATATAATATTCTGGACTGTGACCACGTTATTACATTATGTCCTGTATACACGTATAATATTCTGGACTGTGACCACGTTATACATTATTTCCTGTATACACATATAATATTCTGGACTGTGACCACGTTATACGTTATGTCCTGTATACACATATAATATTCTGGACTGTGACCACGGTATTACATTATGTCCTGTATACACATATAATATTCTGGACTGTGACCACGTTATACATTATGTCCTGTATACACATATAATATTCTGGACTGTGACCACGTTATACATTATGTCCTGTATACACATATAATATTCTGGACTGTGACCACGTTATTACATTATGTCCTGTATACACATATAATATTCTGGACTGTGACCACGTTATACATTATGTCCTGTATACACATATAATATTCTGTACTGTGACCACGGTATTACATTATGTCCTATGTACACATATAATATTCTGGACTGTGACCACGTTATACATTATGTCCTGTATACACATATAATATTCTGGGCTGTGACCACGTTATACATTATGTCCTATATACACATATAATATTCTGTACTGTGACCACGTTATACATTATGTCCTATATACACATATAATATTCTGGACTGTGACCACGTTATTACATTATGTCCTGTATACACATATAATATTCTGGACTGTGACCACGTTATACATTATGTCCTGTATACACATATAATATTCTGTACTGTGACCACGTTATACATTATGTCCTGTATACACATATAATATTCTGGACTGTGACCACGTTATACATTATGTCCTGTATACACATATAATATTCTGGTCTGTGACCACGTTATACATTATGTCCTGTATACACATATAATATTCTGGACTGTGACCACGTTATACATTATGTCCTGTATACACATATAATATTCTGTACTGTGACCACGTTATACATTATGTCCTGTATACACGTATAATATTCTGGACTGTGACCACGTTATACATTATGTCCTGTATACACATATAATATTCTGGACTGTGACCACGTTATTACATTATGTCCTGTATACACATATAATATTCTGGACTGTGACCACGTTATACATTATGTCCTGTATACACATATAATATTCTGGACTGTGACCACGTTATACATTATGTCCTGTGTACACATATAATAATCTGGACTGTGACCACGTTATACATTATGTCCTGTATACACATATAATATTCTGGACTGTGACCACGTTATACATTATGTCCTGTGTACACATATAATATTCTGGACTGTGACCACGTTATACATTATGTCCTGTATATACATATAATATTCTGGACTGTGACCACGTTATACATTATGTCCTGTGTACACATATAATAATCTGGACTGTGACCACGTTATACATTATGTCCTGTATACACATATAATATTCTGGACTGTGACCACGTTATTACATTATGTCCTGTATACACATATAATATTCTGGACTGTGACCACGTTATACATTATGTCCTGTATACACATATAATATTCTGGACTGTGACCACGTTATTACATTATGTCCTGTATACACATATAATATTCTGGACTGTGACCACGTTATACATTATGTCCTGTATACACATATAATATTCTGGACTGTGACCACGTTATACATTATGTCCTGTATACACATATAATATTCTGGACTGTGACCACGTTATACATTATGTCCTGTATACACATATAATATTCTGGACTGTGACCACGTTATACATTATGTCCTGTATACACATATAATATTCTGGACTGTGACCACGTTATACATTATGTCCTGTATACACATATAATATTCTGGACTGTGACCACGTTATACATTATGTCCTGTATACACATATAATATTCTGGACTGTGACCACGTTATACATTATGTCCTGTATACACATATAATATTCTGGACTGTGACCACGTTATACATTATGTCCTGTATACACATATAATATTCTGGACTGTGACCACGTTATACATTATGTCCTGTATACACATATACTATTCTGGACTGTGACCACGTTATACATTATGTCCTGTATACACATATAATATTCTGGACTGTGACCACGTTATACATTATGTCCTGTATACACATATAATATTCTGGACTGTGACCACGTTATACATTATGTCCTGTATACACATATAATATTCTGGACTGTGACCACGTTATACATTATGTCCTGTATACACATATACTATTCTGGACTGTGACCACGTTATACATTTTGTCCTGTATACACATATAATATTCTGGGCTGTGACCACGTTATACATTATGTCCTGTATACACATATAATATTCTGGTCTGTGACCACGTTATACATTATGTCCTGTATACACATATACTATTCTGGACTGTGACCACGTTATACATTATGTCCTGTATACACATATAATATTCTGGACTGTGACCACGTTATACATTATGTCCTGTATACACATATAATATTCTGGACTGTGACCACGTTATACATTATGTTCTGTATACACATATAATATTCTGGACTGTGACCACGTTATACATTATGTCCTGTATACACATATACTATTCTGGACTGTGACCACGTTATACATTATGTCCTGTATACACATATAATATTCTGGACTGTGACCACGTTATTACATTATGTCCTGTATACACATATAATATTCTGGACTGCGACCACGTTATACATTATGTCCTGTATACACATATAATATTCTGGACTGTGACCACGTTATACATTATGTCCTGTATACACATATAATATTCTGGACTGTGACCACGTTATACATTATGTCCTGTATATACATATAATATTCTGGACTGTGACCACGTTATACATTATGTCCTGTATATACATATAATATTCTGGACTGTGACCACGTTATACATTATGTCCTGTATACACATATAATATTCTGGACAGAGACCACGTTATACATTATGTCCTGTATACACATATTATATTCTGGACTGTGACCACGTTATACATTATGTCCTGTATACACATATAATATTCTGGACTGTGACCACGTTATACATTATGTCCTGTATACACATATAATATTCTGGGCTGTGACCACGTTATACATTATGTCCTGTATACACATATAATATTCTGGACTATGACCACGTTATACATTATGTCCTGTATACACATATAATATTCTGGACTGTGACCACGTTATACATTATGTCCTGTATACACATATACTATTCCGGACTGTGACCACGTTATACATTATGTCCTGTATACACATATAATATTCTGGACTGTGACCACGTTATACATTATGTCCTGTATACACATATAATATTCTGGACTGTGACCACGTTATACATTATGTCCTGTATACACATATAATATTCTGGACTGTGACCACGTTATACATTATGTCCTATATACACATACATTTCGGGCTGGTAATAGCCGCCCCTCCCCCATATGCACCTGAGTCCTGCTTCCAGCTGCTGCATTGTTGCCATTCCTCAGCATTGAGGTCTAGGTGGTCAGAGGGCAGGGTGGGCACTCCAGGGGTCACTTGTATATGAAGTGGGAGCAGATGTCCACTACAGGTGTCCCTGCTCCCTGCTGTGTCCTGAGCCATGTGTCCCCCTGCCCCCGCACTCGGCTCTACTCAGCATTTTCACACATTGCTGGATTTTCCTTGTTTTGCATTTTCTGTTTGTGCCTAGAAGGACCGAAAACCCGATCCATCGTGAGACGGCGGCGGCGAGGACGCGAGTGACGGGCTTAGCGCATCATACAAGCGGCGGAGGAGATGATGGTTTGTTAGCAGGCGCGTGGCACGAGGTCCACGGAGCTTCCGGCCTCTGAGATCTCTCCAGCCCTGAGGTTCTCGCAGTCACTGCTGCCAGATTTAAGGGGTTCTCTGTCATTACTTTTTTTTGTCTTTTGGACATTTTACTAGAAATTGCATAAGATCTTCTGATTTATCTGTTTCTGGATTATTTTACCTCCTTCCTCCCTCAGACTTCTGCAGCAGATCTATGGGATGAAGCCATCACCTGGCACCTGTGTACTCTACACAATGAACTAGGGGGCATGTATAGGCTATGCTGCGTGGTCAGGGGGTACACAAAAGTGGCATCATTTTATACAAAGATAAATTATAATCTTATGTGATTCCTAGTAAAGGCCGTAATCCCAAAAGGTACTTTAATGATGACCTCACACCCCCCTGACCTCACACCCCCCTGACCTCACACCCCCCTGACCACACCCCCCTGACCTCACACCCCCCTGACCTCACACCGTCCTGACCTCACACCCCCCTGACCTCACACCCCCCTGACCACACCCCCCTGACCTCACACCGTCCTGACCTCACACCGTCCTGACCTCACACCGTCCTGACCTCACACCCCCCTGACCTCACACCGTCCTGACCTCACACAGTCCTAACCTCACACCGTCCTGACCTCACACCGTCCTGACCTCACAGCCCCCTGACCTCACACCGTCCTGACCTCACACCATCCTGACCTCACACCCCCCTGACCTCACACCCCCCTGACCACACACCGTCCTGACCTCACACCCCCCTGACCTCACACCGTCCTGACCTCACACCCCCCTGACCTCACACCGCCCTGACATCACACCGCCCTGACCTCACACCTCCCTGACCTCAGACCCCCCTGACCTCACACCCCCCTGACATCACACCGCCCTGACCTCACACCCCCTGACCTCACACCCCCCTGACCTCACACCCCCCTGACCTCACACCCCCCTGACCTCACACCCCCCTGACCTCACACCCCCCTGACCTCACACCGCCCTGACCTCACACCGTCCTGACCTCACACCGCCCTGACCTCACACCGCCCTGACCTCACACCGCCCTGACCTCACACCGCCCTGACCTCACACCGTCCTGACCTCACACCGCCCTGACCTCACACCGCCCTGACCTCACACCGTCCTGACCTCACACCGCCCTGACCTCACACCGCCCTGACCTCACACCGCCCTGACCTCACACCGCCCTGACCTCACACCGCCCTGACCTCACACCGCCCTGACCTCACACCCCCCTGACCTCACACCCCCCTGACCTCACACCGCCCTGACCTCACACCCCCTGACCTCACACCCCCCTGACATCACACCCCCCTGACATCACACCCCCTTGACCTCACACCCCCCTGACCTCACACCCCCCTGACCTCACACCGCCCTGACCTCACACCGCCCTGACCTCACACCCCCCTGACCTCACACCCCCCTGACCTCACACCGCCCTGACCTCACACCGCCCTGACCTCACACCGCCCTGACCTCACACCTCCCTGACCTCACACCCCCCTGACCTCACACCCCCCTGACATCACACCGCCCTGACCTCACACCCCCTGACCTCACACCCCCCTGACCTCACACCCCCCTGACCTCACACCGCCCTGACCTCACACCGCCCTGACCTCACACCGTCCTGACCTCACACCGCCCTGACCTCACACCGTCCTGACCTCACACCGCCCTGACCTCACACCGCCCTGACCTCACACCGCCCTGACCTCACACCGCCCTGACCTCACACCGCCCTGACCTCACACCGCCCTGACCTCACACCGCCCTGACCTCACACCCCCCTGACCTCACACCCCCCTGACCTCACACCCCCCTGACCTCACACCCCCCTGACCTCACACCGCCCTGACCTCACACCGCCCTGACCTCACACCCCCCTGACCTCACACCCCCCTGACCTCACACCCCCTGACCTCACACCCCCTGACATCACACCCCCCTGACCTCACACCCCCCTGACCTCACACCGCCCTGACCTCACACCGTCCTGACCTCACACCGCCCTGACCTCACACCCCCTGACCTCACACCCCCCTGACCTCACACCCCCCTGACATCACACCCCCGACCTCACACCCCCCTGACCTCAAACCCCCTGACCTCACACCCCCCTGACCTCACACCGCCCTGACCTCACACCGCCCTGACCTCACACCGCCCTGACCTCACACCGCCCTGACCTCACACCGCCCTGACCTCACACCGTCCTGACCTCACACCGTCCTGACCTCACACCGTCCTGACCTCACACCGTCCTGACCTCACACCCCCTGACCTCACACCGTCCTGACCTCACACCCCTGCGCCGTATCATGACATCATCACCTGCTCTCAGACTGCTTGGTATTATAACCCCTGCCCCACTTGTAATACCCCGTCCAGTCTCCTCTAAATAAAAGGGTTTTCCAATCATAGAAAGTGAAAGTCGCTGGGATATGGCGTCACTTTCTGATTGGTGTGGGTCTCACAGCTGGGACCACTACCGAACCTGAGAATGAAGGCGCTGCTTTAGCTCTGTGGCCCCTTCAAAGTTTTCTCCAGCACTGCGGCCCCTTCATTCTCTGGATCAGTGGGGGCCCAAGCAGTGAGACACCCCCCCCCCCCATCAGAAAGTGACAGCACATACTAGTGATTTTCTGTGATTGGAGAAGGTTTCTTCTACTAGACCCCGGGGCAGGGTGGTCGCCGGTCTCCGCGTCAGTACAATGAACGGGTCTGTCCTGTCCTGCTCTGCTATTGGATGTGATTACTACACCGCTCAGTATTAGTTGCTGGGGGCACGGGATTATTTCTACTTTTCTTCACCGCCATCCTGTGCATTTAACTCCTTAGGCTCTGTTCACACGCAGAGTCAAAAACGTCTCAAAATACGGAGCTGTTTTCAAGGGAAAATCGCCCCTGAGTTTCAGAGGTTTTATGAGCAACTTGCGTATTTTGCTTCATTTTTTACGCCCGTTTTTGGAGCTGTTTTCAATAGAGTCTATGAGAAAACGGCTCCAAAAACGTCCCAAGAAGTGTCCCACATATAATGTATATAAGTGTCCCGCATATAATGTATATAAGTGTCCAGCATATAATGTATATAAGTGTCCCGCATATAATGTATATAAGTGTCCCGCATATAATGTATATAAGTGTCCCGCATACAATGTATATAAGTGCCCTGCATATAATGTATATAAGTGTCCCGCATATAATGTATATAAGTGCCCGCATATAATGTATAGAAGTGTCCCGCATATAATGTATATAAGTGTCCCGCATATAATGTATATAAGTGTCCCGCATGTAATGTATATAAGTGTCCCGCATATAATGTATATAAGTGTCCCGCATATAATGTATATAAGTGTCCCGCATATAATGTATATAAGTGTCCCGCATATAATGTATATAAGTGTCCCGCATATAATGTATAGAAGTGTCCCGCATATAATGTATAGAAGTGTCCCGCATATAATGTATATAAGTGTCCTGCATATAATGTATAGAAGTGTCCCGCATATAATGTATATAAGTGTCCCGCATATAATGTATATAAGTGTCCCGCATATAATGTATATAAGTGTCCCGCATATAATGTATATAAGTGTCCCGCATATAATGTATATAAGTGTCCTGCATATAATGTATAGAAGTGTCCCGCATATAATGTATATAAGTGTCCCGCATATAATGTATATAAGTGTCCCGCATATAATGTATATAAGTGTCCCGCATATAATGTATATAAGTGTCCCGCGTGTAATGTATATAAGTGTCCTGCATATAATGTATATAAGTGTCCTGCATATAATGTATATAAGTGTCCCGCATATAATGTATATAAGTGTCCCGCATGTAATGTATAGAAGTGTCCCGCATGTAATGTATAGAAGTGTCCCGCATATAATGTATATAAGTGTCCCGCATATAATGTATATAAGTGTCCTGCATATAATGTATATAAGTGTCCCGCATATAATGTATATAAGTGTCCCGCATATAATGTATATAAGTGTCCTGCATATAATGTATAGAAGTGTCCCGCATATAATGTATATAAGCGTCCTGCATATAATGTATATAAGCGTCCTGCATATAATGTATATAAGCGTCCCGCATATAATGTATAGAAGTGTCCCGCATGTAATGTATAGAAGTGTCCAGCATATAATGTATATAAGTGTCCCGCATATAATGTATATAAGTGTCCTGCATATAATGTATATAAGTGTCCCGCATATAATGTATATAAGTGTCCCGCATATAATGTATATAAGTGTCCCGCATATAATGTATATAAGTGTCCTGCATGTAATGTATATAAGTGTCCTGCATATAATGTATAGAAGTGTCCCGCATATAATGTATATAAGTGTCCCGCATATAATGTATATAAGTGTCCCGCATATAATGTATATAAGTGTCCCGCATATAATGTATATAAGTGTCCCGCATATAATGTATATAAGTGTCCCGCATATAATGTATAGAAGTGTCCCGCATATAATGTATATAAGTGTCCCGCATATAATGTATATAAGTGTCCCGCATATAATGTATATAAGTGTCCCGCATATAATGTATATAAGTGTCCCGCATATAATGTATATAAGTGTCCCGCATGTAATGTATATAAGTGCCCCGCATATAATGTATATAAGTGTCCCGCATATAATGTATATAAGTGTCCCGCATGTAATGTATATAAGTGTCCCGCATATAATGTATATAAGTGTCCCGCATATAATGTATATAAGTGTCCCGCATATAATGTATATAAGTGTCCCGCATATAATGTATATAAGTGTCCCGTATATAATGTATATAAGTGTCCTGCATATAATGTATATAAGTGTCCCGCATATAATGTATATAAGTGTCCTGCATATAATGTATATAAGTGTCCCGCATATAATGTATATAAGTGTCCCACATATAATGTATATAAGTGTCCCGCATATAATGTATATAAGTGTCCCGTATATAATGTATATAAGTGTCCCGCATATAATGTATATAAGTGTCCCGCGTATAATGTATAGAAGTGTCCCGCATATAATGTATATAAGTGTCCTGCACTTCTTTTGACGAGCCATGATTTTACGCGCCGTATTTTGACAGCGAATAACAGCTCGTCTGAACAGAACATCGTAAGACCCATTGCAAGCACGGGGCAGATGTTTGCCGACGTATTGGAGCCGTCTTTTCAGGCGTAAAACGCCTCCATTACGTCTGAGACGAGGTCGTCTGCACATACCCTTATTGCCTGATTTGATGTGGCGTTCTCGCTGCCTATCACGACTTTCCTTTTAATCTGCCAATTTTAAAAGATTTGTGATTTTTGTAATCAATAAAGTTGTGTAATTTTGTATATTGCAGCCGTCTGTGCTGGGAATTCTTGTAGGTTATATGTTGCTGAATGCGGCTGTTACTATTATTCCTGTCGGGTTCTTAAGGCAGATTATTCAGTTGCATGTTTCCCCATACAGGTCTCCCTGCTATCTCTATCACATTGAGGCAGAATTCTGGTGCCTGCGTCCCGTGTCCCGCATCCCGTGTCCCACATCTCGTGTCCCGTGTCCCACATCTCATGTCCCGTGTCCCACATCTCATGTCCCGTGTCCCACATCTCATGTCCCGTGTCCCACATCTCATGTCCCGTGTCCCACATCTCATGTCCCGTGTCCCACATCTCATGTCCCGTGTCTCACATCTCATGTCCCGTGTCCCACATCTCATGTCCCGTGTCGCACATCCCACATCCCGTGTCCCGTGTCCCGCATCCCGTGTCCCACATCTCATGTCCCGTGTCCCACATCTCATGTTCCGTGTCGCACATCCCGTATCCCGCATCCCGTGTCCTGCATCCTGTGTCCCGTGTCCTGCATCCCGTGTCCCGCATCCCATGTCCCACATCTCATGTCCCATGTCCCACATCTCATGTCCCGTGTCCCACATCTCATGTTTCGTGTCGCACATCCCGTATCCCGCATCCTGTGTCCTGCATCCCGCATCCCGTGTCCTGCATCCCGTGTCCCGCATCCCATGTCCCACATCTCATGACCCATGTCCCACATCTCATGTCCCGTGTCCCACATCTCATGTTCCGTGTCGCACATCCCGTATCCCGCATCCCGTGTCCTGCATCCCGTGTCCCACGTCCCGCATCCCATGTCCCACATCTCATGTCCCGTGTCCCACATCTCATGTCCCGTGTCCCACATCTCATGTTCCGTGTCGCGCATCCCGTGTCCTGCATCCCGTGTCCTGCATCCCGTGTCCCGCGTCCCGCATCCCATGTCCCACATCTCATGTCCCACATCTCATGTCCCACATCTCATGTCCCGTGTCCCACATCTCATGTTCCGTGTCGCACATCCCGTATCCCGCATCCCGTGTCCTGCATCCCGTGTCCCACGTCCCGCATCCCATGTCCCACATCTCATGTCCCGTGTCCCACATCTCATGTCCCGTGTCCCACATCTCATGTTCCGTGTCGCGCATCCCGTGTCCTGCATCCCGTGTCCTGCATCCCGTGTCCCGCGTCCCGCATCCCATGTCCCACATCTCATGTCCCACATCTCATGTCCCACATCTCATGTCCCGTGTCCCACATCTCATGTTCCGTGTCGCACATCCCGTATCCCGCATCCCGTGTCCTGCATCCCGTGTCCCGCATCCCATGTCCCACATCTCATGTCCCATGTCCCACATCTCATGTCCCGTGTCCCACATCTCATGTCCCGTGTCCCACATCTCATGTCCCGTGTCCCACATCTCATGTCCCGTGTCTCACATCTCATGTCCCGTGTCCCACATCTCATGTCCCGTGTCGCACATCCCACATCCCGTGTCCCGTGTCCCGCATCCCGTGTCCCACATCTCATGTCCCGTGTCCCACATCTCATGTTCCGTGTCGCACATCCCGTATCCCGCATCCCGTGTCCTGCATCCTGTGTCCCGTGTCCTGCATCCCGTGTCCCGCATCCCATGTCCCACATCTCATGTCCCATGTCCCACATCTCATGTCCCGTGTCCCACATCTCATGTTTCGTGTCGCACATCCCGTATCCCGCATCCTGTGTCCTGCATCCCGCATCCCGTGTCCTGCATCCCGTGTCCCGCATCCCATGTCCCACATCTCATGACCCATGTCCCACATCTCATGTCCCGTGTCCCACATCTCATGTTCCGTGTCGCACATCCCGTATCCCGCATCCCGTGTCCTGCATCCCGTGTCCCGCGTCCCGCATCCCATGTCCCACATCTCATGTCCCATGTCCCACATCTCATGTCCCGTGTCCCACATCTCATGTCCCGTGTCCCACATCTCATGTTCCGTGTCGCGCATCCCGTGTCCTGCATCCCGTGTCCCGCGTCCCGCATCCCATGTCCCACATCTCATGTCCCACATCTCATGTCCCGTGTCCCACATCTCATGTTCCGTGTCGCACATCCCGTATCCCGCATCCCGTGTCCTGCATCCCGTGTCCCGCATCCCATGTCCCACATCTCATGTCCCATGTCCCACATCTAATGTCCCGTGTCCCACATCTCATGTCCCGTGTCCCACATCTCATGTCCCGTGTCCCACATCTCATGTTCCGTGTCGCACATCCCGTATCCCGCATCCCGTGTCGAGTCGTATACCTAGTAAATGGCCGTAGATTTGTCTAATGAAATGCTCCATATTTAACACTGGGGTGCACTTGTTTTATGGTGCAGAGCGCTGGTCTGAACCTCCCAATACGTGGTGTAAATGAGGGAACGGAGTCTAACATGCGCCAAATCTATCGAACAGCGTCCACGTCATTGAAAGATTTTGGTATATTCGGCCCGGCACCTCTCGCTTTGGCCGATCCATCTTTAAGCCATTATTAATAAATCTGCCCCAACGTCTTCTAGACTTTCTGCGGCTCATCCAACAAGGGCTTCTGGTTTAGTTGAAGGGGCGCTGCTTACAATGTGCCAAATGTATCATCTACGATGAGCCATGGGATGAATTCGGCGCGTCCAGTTCTAAGCAGGATGAGTCTAAGACATTATTAGTAAATCTGCCGCTTTGTGTTTCAATTCCTCACCATGTTCTCCGTGAGGTAAACAGGCTGGACTCATTACCTGCACTGATACATTGTAACAAATGATCAGGACAGCAGAGAGATTAGTGCTACTGATGTGTTTACCTCTAGGAAGATTGTCTGGACTGACACATTGTAACAAACTCTTGTGCTGTGTGAGGGGGAAAGGTTTGAGCCCGCAGACATGAGGTGTGAGGAAGCCCCTGTCATAGCTCAGCCCCTCATGCGATACGTGAGTGTGATACTATCGGGGGCACATATAATACGGTCACCGTTCCTGCCTGCGGCATAGGTCAGCAGTGACGGATCCTCTGCCAGCCGAGAGCAAACTGCGCCTTCATCCAGAAGGATCCGGAAACTGAGGCCTACACATGAATAATTCCCTCTAATTAGGTGTGTGCCGAGTCAGGACGAGCTCTGATTGGCTGAAACAGAGATAAATGCTGCTAATAAACCTCGTCTCATGCGGGATTCTGGCCACCGTCCAGGCGGAGCGTCTGAGTCACGCCAGGTCCGGAGGCAGCGCCGCTGTCATCAGACTGTGGGTGCGGCGGAGCCCAGGACTGGCCGGCCGCGGATGTGGAGGAGACCTCCTGCCGACAGCTGAGCAGCAGCACATGTGACATGTTGAGGAATGGCCGCCTATTAACTTATTCAATGTTTTGGCAGGCTCCGACTTGAGAGATGATTGCCGTAATTTATGATCCCAATTTTCAACTTTCTTTAAGACGACAAAAAAAAATGGGGCGGATCAGATGGTTTATTAAGGACAGTTGTGAAGGATTATTTCTCCAGAGTGACAGCTGAGGCAGAAAGTGACGGCTCTGGGGGGGGGGGGGGGGGAGAGCTGTACTGTGGCCCCTGTGGAAATCAGACTGGGGGCCCCTGTACAAGGTGCTGTGGAGATCAGACTGGGGCCCCTGTACAAGGAGCTGTGGAGATCAGACTGGGGCCCCTGTACATGGTGCTGTGGAGATCAGACTGGGGGCCCCTGTACAAGGTGCTGTGGAGATCAGACTGGGGGCCCCTGTACAAGGTGCTGTGGAGATCAGACTGGGGGCCCCTGTACAAGGTGCTGTGGAGATCAGACTGGGGGCCCCTGTACAAGGTGCTGTGGAGATCAGACTGGGGCCCCTGTGCAAGGTGCTGTGGAGATCAGACTGGGGCCCCTGTACAAGGTGCTGTGGAGATCAGACTGGGGCCCCTGTGCAAGGTGCTGTGGAGATCAGACTGGGGCCCCTGTACAAGGTGCTGTGGAGATCAGACTGGGGCCCCTGTACATGGTGCTGTGGAGATCAGACTGGGGCCCCTGTGCAAGGTGCTGTGGAGATCAGACTGGGGCCCCTGTACAAGGTGCTGTGGAGATAAGACTGGGGCCCCTGTACAAGGAGCTGTGGAGATCAGACTGGGGCCCCTGTACATGGTGCTGTGGAGATCAGACTGGGGCCCCTGTACATGGTGCTGTGGAAATCAGACTGGGGCCCCTGTACAAGGAGCAGTGGAGATCAGACTGGGGCCCCTGTACAAGGTGCTGTGGAGATCAGACTGGGGCCCCTGTACAAGGTGCTGTGGAGATCAGACTGGGGACCCTGTACAAGGTGCTGTGGAGATAAGACTGGGGCCCCTGTACAAGGTGCTGTGGAGATCAGACTGGGGGCCCCTGTACAAGGTGCTGTGGAGATCAGACTGGGGCCCCTGTGCAAGGTGCTGTGGAGATCAGACTGGGGCCCTTGTACAAGGTGCTGTGGAGATCAGACTGGGGGCCCCTGTACAAGGTGCTGTGGAGATCAGACTGGGGCCCCTGTACAAGGTGCTGTGGAGATCAGACTGGGGCCCCTGTGCAAGGTGCTGTGGAGATCAGACTGGGGCCCCTGTACAAGGTGCTGTGGAGATCAGACTGGGGACCCTGTACAAGGTGCTGTGGAGATCAGACTGGGGCTCCTGTACAAGGAGCTGTGGAGATCAGACTGGGGCCCCTGTACATGGTGCTGTGGAGATCAGACTGGGGCCCCTGTGCAAGGTGCTGTGGAGATCAGACTGGGGCCCCTGTACAAGGTGCTGTGGAGATAAGACTGGGGCCCCTGTACAAGGAGCTGTGGAGATCAGACTGGGGCCCCTGTACATGGTGCTGTGGAGATCAGACTGGGGCCCCTGTACATGGTGCTGTGGAAATCAGACTGGGGCCCCTGTACAAGGAGCTGTGGAGATCAGACTGGGGCCCCTGTACAAGGTGCTGTGGAGATCAGACTGGGGCCCCTGTACAAGGTGCTGTGGAGATCAGACTGGGGCCCCTGTACAAGGTGCTGTGGAGATCAGACTGGGGCCCCTGTACATGGTGCTGTGGAGATCAGACTGGGGCCCCTGTACATGGTGCTGTGGAGATCAGACTGGGGCCCCTGTACATGGTGCTGGGGAGATCAGACTGGGGGCCCCTGTACAAGGTGCTGTGGAGATCAGACTGGGGCCCCTGTACAAGGTGCTGTGGAGATCAGACTGGGGCCCCTGTACATGGTGCTGGGGAGATCAGACTGGGGCCCCTGTACATGGTGCTGGGGAGATCAGACTGGGGGCCCCTGTACAACGTGCTGTGGAGATCAGACTGGGGCCCCTGTGCAAGGTGCTGTGGAGATCAGACTGGGGCCCCTGTACATGGTGCTGGGGAGATCAGACTGGGGGCCCCTGTACAAGGTGCTGTGGAGATCAGACTGGGGCCCCTGTGCAAGGTGCTGTGGAGATCAGACTGGGGCCCCTGTACAAGGTGCTGTGGAGATCAGACTGGGGCCCCTGTACAAGGAGCTGTGGAGATCAGACTGGGGCCCCTGTACATGGTGCTGTGGAGATCAGACTGGGGCCCCTGTACAAGGAGCTGTGGAGATCAGACTGGGGCCCCTGTACATGGTGCTGTGGAGATCAGACTGGGGCCCCTGTACATGGTGCTGTGGAAATCAGACTGGGGCCCCTGTACAAGGAGCTGTGGAGATCAGACTGGGGCCCCTGTACAAGGTGCTGTGGAGATCAGACTGGGGCCCCTGTACAAGGTGCTGTGGAGATCAGACTGGGGCCCCTGTACATGGTGCTGTGGAGATCAGACTGGGGCCCCTGTACATGGTGCTGTGGAGATCAGACTGGGGGCCCCTGTACAAGGTGCTGTGGAGATCAGACTGGGGGCCCCTGTACAAGGTGCTGTGGAGATCAGACTGGGGCCCCTGTACAAGGTGCTGTGGAGATCAGACTGGGGCCCCTGTGCAAGGTGCTGTGGAGATCAGACTGGGGCCCCTGTACAAGGAGCTGTGGAGCGGCCTATGAAGAGTCTCCGTCTGTCCGTGTTCATTCACATTCATGTAAAAAAATTTCCATAAGTAACTCCGGCCCCCGCCCAGGGATAACTTGCTCCGTTACAGACGCTGGGGGGTCTTCAGGCTCCTGTATAGATCCTTCTGTGACGGGCTGATGGTGGGCATTAGCTGCAGGAAGATGCGGTGCCTGGGCCTTTCTTCCTGTGCCATCAGACTAGGACTGTAGGTTATAATATTGTCCTAGGAGCCCACAAGAAGAAGTCTGTGCCGGAAATCCGGAGACCGCCATCAATGAGCAGTGAGCGGATCCTGGAGCAGTGAGCGGATCCTGGAGCAGTGAGCGGATGCTGGAGCAGTGAGCGGATCCTTGAGCAGTGAGTGAATGCTGGAGCAGTGAGCGGATCCTTGAGCAGTGAGCAGATGCTGGAGCAGTGAGCGGATCCTGGAGCAGTGAGCGGATCCTTGAGCAGTGAGCGGATCCTGGAGCAGTGAGCGGATGCTGGAGCAGTGAGCGGATCCTTGAGCAGTGAGCGGATCCTGGAGCAGTGAACGGATGCTGGAGCAGTGAGCGGATCCTTGAGCAGTGAGCGGATCCTTGAGCAGTGAGCGGATGCTGGAGCAGTGAGCGGATCCAGGAGCAGTGAGCGGATGCTGGAGCAGTGAGCGGATCCTGGAGCAGTGAGCGGATGCTGGAGCAGTGAGCGGATCCTGGAGCAGTGAGCGGATCCTGGAGCAGTGAGCGGATGCTGGAGCAGTGAGCGGATCCTTGAGCAGTGAGCGGATGCTGGAGCAGTGAGCGGATCCTTGAGCGGATGCTGGAGCAGTGAACGGATCCTTGAGCAGTGAGCGGCTGCTGGAGCAGTGAGCGGATGCTGGAGCAGTGAGCGGATCCTTGAGCAGTGAGCGGATGCTTTAGCAGTGAGCGGATCCTTGAGCAGTGAGCGGATCCTTGAGCAGTGAACGGATGCTGGAGCAGTGAGCGGATCCTGGAGCAGTGAGCGGATGCTGGAGCAGTGAGCGGATCCTGGAGCAGTGAGCGGATGCTGGAGCAGTGAGCGGATCCTTGAGCAGTGAGCGGATCCTTGAGCAGTGAGCGGCTGCTGGAGCAGTGAGCGGATGCTGGAGCAGTGAGCGGATCCTTGAGCAGTGAGCGGATGCTTTAGCAGTGAGCGGATCCTTGAGCAGTGAGCGGATCCTTGAGCAGTGAGCGGATGCTGGAGCAGTGAGCGGATCCTGGAGCAGTAAGCGGATGCTGGAGCAGTGAGCGGATCCTGGAGCAGTGAGCGGATCCTGGAGCAGCGAGCGGATGCTGTAGCAGCGAGCGGATGCTGTAGCAGTGAGCGGATCCTGGAGCAGTGAACGGATCCTGGAGCAGTGAGCGGATGCTGGAGCAGTGAGCGGATCCTGGAGCAGTGAGCGGATGCTGGAGCAGTAAGCGGATCCTTGAGCAGTGAGCGGATCCTGGAGCAGTGAGCGGATGCTGGAGCAGTAAGCGGATCCTTGAGCAGTGAGCGGATGCTGGAGCAGTGAGCGGATCCTGGAGCAGTGAGCGGATGCTGGAGCAATGAGCGGATCCTGGAGCAGTGAGCGGATCCTGGAGCAGTGAGCGGATGCTGGAGCAGTGAGCGGATCCTGTAGCAGTGAGCGGATCCTTGTGCAGTGAGCGGATGCTGGAGCAGTGAGCGGATCCAGGAGCAGTGAGCGGATGCTGGAGCAGTGAGCGGATCCTGGAGCAGTGAGCGGATCCTGGAGCAGTGAGCGGATGCTGGAGCAGTGAGCGGATCCTTGAGCAGTGAGCGGATGCTGGAGCAGTGAGCGGATCCTTGAGCGGATGCTGGAGCAGTGAACGGATCCTTGAGCAGTGAGCGGCTGCTGGAGCAGTGAGCGGATGCTGGAGCAGTGAGCGGATCCTTGAGCAGTGAGCGGATGCTTTAGCAGTGAGCGGATCCTTGAGCAGTGAGCGGATCCTTGAGCAGTGAGCGGATGCTGGAGCAGTGAGCGGATCCTGGAGCAGTGAGCGGATGCTGGAGCAGTGAGCGGATCCTGGAGCAGTGAGCGGATGCTGGAGCAGTGAGCGGATCCTTGAGCAGTGAGCGGCTGCTGGAGCAGTGAGCGGATGCTGGAGCAGTCAGCGGATCCTTGAGCAGTGAGCGGATGCTTTAGCAGTGAGCGGATCCTTGAGCAGTGAGCGGATCCTTGAGCAGTGAGCGGATGCTGGAGCAGTGAGCGGATCCTGGAGCAGTAAGCGGATCCTGGAGCAGTAAGCGGATGCTGGAGCAGTGAGCGGATCCTGGAGCAGTGAGCGGATCCTGGAGCAGCGAGCGGATGCTGTAGCAGCGAGCGGATGCTGTAGCAGTGAGCGGATCCTGGAGCAGTGAGCGGATGCTGGAGCAGTGAGCGGATCCTTGAGCTGTGAGCGGATACTGGAGCTGTGAGCGGATCCTGGAGCAGTGAGCGGATCCTGGAGCAGTGAGCGGATGCTGGAGCAGTAAGCGGATCCTTGAGCAGTGAGCGGATCCTGGAGCAGTGAGCGGATGCTGGAGCAGTAAGCGGATCCTTGAGCAGTGAGCGGATGCTGGAGCAGTGAGCGGATCCTGGAGCAGTGAGCGGATGCTGGAGCAATGAGCGGATCCTGGAGCAGTGAGCGGATCCTGGAGCAGTGAGCGGATGCTGGAGCAGTGAGCGGATCCTGTAGCAGTGAGCGGATCCTTGTGCAGTGAGCGGATGCTGGAGCAGTGAGCGGATCCAGGAGCAGTGAGCGGATGCTGGAGCAGTGAGCGGATCCTGGAGCAGTGAGCGGATCCTGGAGCAGTGAGCGGATGCTGGAGCAGTGAGCGGATCCTTGAGCAGTGAGCGGATGCTGGAGCAGTGAGCGGATCCTTGAGCGGATGCTGGAGCAGTGAACGGATCCTTGAGCAGTAAGCGGCTGCTGGAGCAGTGAGCGGATGCTGGAGCAGTGAGCGGATCCTTGAGCAGTGAGCGGATGCTTTAGCAGTGAGCGGATCCTTGAGCAGTGAGCGGATCCTGGAGCAGTGAGCGGATGCTAGAGCAGTGAGCGGATCCTGGAGCAGTGAGCGGATGCTGGAGCAGTGAGCGGATCCTTGAGCAGTGAGCGGATCCTTGAGCAGTGAGCGGCTGCTGGAGCAGTGAGCGGATGCTGGAGCAGTCAGCGGATCCTTGAGCAGTGAGCGGATGCTTTAGCAGTGAGCGGATCCTTGAGCAGTGAGCGGATGCTGGAGCAGTGAGCGGATCCTGGAGCAGTAAGCGGATCCTGGAGCAGTAAGCGGATGCTGGAGCAGTGAGCGGATCCTGGAGCAGTGAGCGGATCCTGGAGCAGCGAGCGGATGCTGTAGCAGCGAGCGGATGCTGTAGCAGTGAGCGGATCCTGGAGCAGTGAACGGATCCTGGAGCAGTGAGCGGATGCTGGAGCAGTGAGCGGATCCTTGAGCTGTGAGCGGATCCTGGAGCAGTGAGCGGATGCTGGAGCAGTAAGCGGATCCTTGAGCAGTGAGCGGATCCTGGAGCAGTGAGCGGATGCTGGAGCAGTAAGCGGATCCTGGAGCAGTGAGCGGATGCTGGAGCAGTGAGCGGATGCTGGAGCAGTGAGCGGATGCTGGAGCAATGAGCGGATCCTGGAGCAGTGAGCGGATCCTGGAGCAGTGAGCGGATCCTGGAGCAGTGAGCGGATGCTGGAGCAGTGAGCGGATCCTTGAGCAGTGAGCGGCTGCTGGAGCAGTGAGCGGCTGCTGGAGCAGTGAGCGGATGCTGGAGCAGTGAGCGGATCCTTGAGCAGTGAGCGGATGCTTTAGCAGTGAGCGGATCCTTGAGCAGTGAGCGGATCCTTGAGCAGTGAGCGGATTCTGGAGCAGTGAGCGGATCCTTGAGCAGAGAGCGGATCCTGGAGCAGTGAGCGGATGCTGGAGCAGTGAGCGGATCCAGGAGCAGTTAGCGTATGCTGGAGCAGTGAGCGGATCCTTGAGCAGTGAGCGGATGCTGGAGCAGTGAGCGGATCCTGGAGCAGTGAGCGGATGCTGGAGCAGTGAGCGGATCCTGGAGCAGTGAGCGGATTCTGGAGCAGTGAGCGGATCCTGGAGCAGTGAGCGGATCCTGGAGCAGTGAGCGGATGCTGGAGCAGTGAGCGGATCCTTGAGCAGTGAGCGGATCCTGGAGCAGTGAGCGGATCCTGGAGCAGTGAGCGGATGCTGGAGCAGTGAGCGAATCCAGGAGCAGTGAGCGGATGCTGGAGCAGTGAGCGGATGCTGGAGCAGTGAGCGGATCCTGGAGCAGTGAGCGGATGCTGGAGCAGTGAGCGGATGCTGGAGCAGTGAGCGGATGCTGGAGCAGTGAGCGGATGCTGGAGCAGTGAGCGGATCCTTGAGCAGTGAGCGGATCCTGGAGCAGTGAGCGGATCCTTGAGCAGTGAGCGGATCCTGGAGCAGTGAGCGGATCCTTGAGCAGTGAGCGGATGCTGGAGCAGTGAGCGGATCCTTGAGCAGTGAGCGGATGCTGGAGCAGTGAGCGGATCCTTGAGCGGATGCTGGAGCAGTGAACGGATCCTTGAGCAGTAAGCGGCTGCTGGAGCAGTGAGCGGATGCTGGAGCAGTGAGCGGATCCTTGAGCAGTGAGCGGATGCTTTAGCAGTGAGCGGATCCTTGAGCAGTGAGCGGATCCTTGAGCAGTGAGCGGATGCTGGAGCAGTGAGCGGATCCTGGAGCAGTGAGCGGATGCTGGCGCAGTGAGCGGATCCTGGAGCAGTGAGCGGATGCTGGAGCAGTGAGCGGATCCTTGAGCAGTGAGCGGATCCTTGAGCAGTGAGCGGCTGCTGGAGCAGTGAGCGGATGCTGGAGCAGTCAGCGGATCCTTGAGCAGTGAGCGGATGCTTTAGCAGTGAGCGGATCCTTGAGCAGTGAGCGGATGCTGGAGCAGTGAGCGGATCCTGGAGCAGTAAGCGGATCCTGGAGCAGTAAGCGGATGCTGGAGCAGTGAGCGGATCCTGGAGCAGTGAGCGGATCCTGGAGCAGCGAGCGGATGCTGTAGCAGCGAGCGGATGCTGTAGCAGTGAGCGGATCCTGGAGCAGTGAACGGATCCTGGAGCAGTGAGCGGATGCTGGAGCAGTGAGCGGATCCTTGAGCTGTGAGCGGATCCTGGAGCAGTGAGCGGATGCTGGAGCAGTAAGCGGATCCTTGAGCAGTGAGCGGATCCTGGAGCAGTGAGCGGATGCTGGAGCAGTAAGCGGATCCTGGAGCAGTGAGCGGATGCTGGAGCAGTGAGCGGATGCTGGAGCAGTGAGCGGATGCTGGAGCAATGAGCGGATCCTGGAGCAGTGAGCGGATCCTGGAGCAGTGAGCGGATCCTGGAGCAGTGAGCGGATGCTGGAGCAGTGAGCGGATCCTTGAGCAGTGAGCGGCTGCTGGAGCAGTGAGCGGCTGCTGGAGCAGTGAGCGGATGCTGGAGCAGTGAGCGGATCCTTGAGCAGTGAGCGGATGCTTTAGCAGTGAGCGGATCCTTGAGCAGTGAGCGGATCCTTGAGCAGTGAGCGGATTCTGGAGCAGTGAGCGGATCCTTGAGCAGAGAGCGGATCCTGGAGCAGTGAGCGGATGCTGGAGCAGTGAGCGGATCCAGGAGCAGTGAGCGTATGCTGGAGCAGTGAGCGGATCCTTGAGCAGTGAGCGGATGCTGGAGCAGTGAGCGGATGCTGGAGCAGTGAGCGGATGCTGGAGCAGTGAGCGGATCCTGGAGCAGTGAGCGGATTCTGGAGCAGTGAGCGGATCCTGGAGCAGTGAGCGGATCCTGGAGCAGTGAGCGGATGCTGGAGCAGTGAGCGGATCCTGGAGCAGTGAGCGGATCCTGGAGCAGTGAGCGGATCCTGGAGCAGTGAGCGGATGCTGGAGCAGTGAGCGAATCCAGGAGCAGTGAGCGGATGCTGGAGCAGTGAGCGGATGCTGGAGCAGTGAGCGGATGCTGGAGCAGTGAGCGGATGCTGGAGCAGTGAGCGGATCCTTGAGCAGTGAGCGGATCCTTGAGCAGTGAGCGGATCCTGGAGCAGTGAGCGGATCCTTGAGCAGTGAGCGGATCCTGGAGCAGTGAGCGGATCCTTGAACAGTGAGCGGATGCACTGGACACAACGATGGAAACGTGTAGGGGTCACTTAGTTTTGTGGCTCGGCCAGCGATGACTCAGATAATGAAGAGGTTGTCAGCAGCTCCGTCCTCCAGCGAGACATTTGTAGTACAAGGTGCAGGGATCTTGGCGGCTGCCAGGAACAAGTTCGTTCAAGTAGAGACACACGAGCAAACGTTTGCCTAGGAGAAATATTCTTGTCACGTAAAAATCCCGCTATTAATCAAAAATCACATTAGTGGCGGCAGCTCGAAGCCTCCCTGACTGCTCTGTAATAATAGTCGCAGATAAGATCGCGCCGGTAATAGGACGTTCACTTGTCACAGAAACTTGCAGTAAAGTGGAGACGGGAGCTGCAGGGAGTCTATTCACGGCACTAATAGCCTCCATTATGCGGCCGCGCTGATTTATTCGGAGCCTCTGTAGCCACCAGACGGCTTTAATTGAAAGTGACTGATTACACCCCGCAAACTGCAGCCGCTATTTAGTTCAAATAAATGTTCATTTTCCCGTGTAGAAAACAGGAGATTTATTTTAAACGTCATTTTGCCCGATTTAGAGATTTATGGGACCTGTCCGCCCAGCGACTTCTCACTGACGACTACAAGATGAGGGGAAAGTCCTATATTCCATAATGTCAGACCGTCATCTGACAATCACCCCAAGCCACGGGCGGCCCCCGGACCCTGCACCTCATTCTCTCTGTTACTATAAGCTCCACAGCAGAAGTTCTGAGGTCCTCCTACGAGGGGCGCCATACTGAACCTCCCTGTGGGAATACACCAGAAATATATGGAGGAATGCTCTGCGCGCTGTGCGATAACGGTTTTACCGAGGAGGATTACGCTGCCTCCGCAGACTCTACGCCAATACTGCGCGCACGGAGACGAACGGTCAGTTACTGGGGACATTGGAAGGCTCCTCTTGTAAATCTTCATCACTGACACACTTGTAATGTTTTGCAGAAGAGATTCACACAGTTTTTGGCTTTAGTCAAAAATGAAAAAAAAAACTGCATCAAAAACTGCATGTGTGTGAACCCAGCCTTACGGTTGGCAGCGGATGTTACTCCCACTCGTCCAGGAGGGTGTTAAGAACACATTACCCCCTCCGGGAGTTCCTAGCAGGAGACGTCACAAGAAGGAGATTGTTTGTTTGACTGGGAAAACTGTCCGACTAATCCTGCTCACATAGCTGAATGGGTTTGTTACAATGTATCAGTGCACTCAATCCTCTGTGAGCTAAACTCAACAGCAGCACAAATCTCTGTGTCTTGGACTCAAGACTGATAGATTGTAACAAACTGCAGCTGTATGACTAGGTCCCGTCCAGCAATGCTTGTGTGGGGTATAGTGAGATCATGTGAGTAATATCTGGACGATGTAATAACTCGCTGTGCGTTATTTTGCGCACTCTCCGCAGTTTGTCATCAGCGAGTCGTCGTATAGCAGCTCGTGTTTAGTACTTGATATTCTATTAGCGAGCAGCTGCTTTTTAAGCGATTTTCCATATATTCATCAGACAAGACTGCAATTTAATATATGAGTGTGTTGCTATATCAATATCAGTGGGTTGCATAGTAAATGCCCCCCACATTCCACATACACGCCGATGATGAAGATCGCTGTCACTTGTCTGCACAGTAATCTCGGCCGCCTGGCAGAGCCAGGACTAATCTGTGCATCCGCCGAGGTGGCTCTGACGCAGGAGCTGCAGGAGGCTCTTTTGCTTTTGCCGTTGTGTGTGATATCCTATAATAATATTTTCTGGGAGGATTCAATTAACAGTTACCGACCAATAATACACCTTTTCATGGCGGTCACTAACGTACCGTAGGCTAGGCCACCACCATTTTATGTCAGCCTACTCTAAGTTCTGCATAGGTGTCCCATGCAGGCTGGAGCGGGGGCTCAGGTGTCCTGTGTAGGCTGGAGAGAGGGCTCAGGTGTCCTGTGCGGGCTGGATCCAGGTCTCAGGTGTCCTGTGCAGGCTGGAGAGAGGGCTCAGGTGTCCTGTGCAGGCTGGAGAGAGGGCTCAGGTGTCCTGTGCGGGCTGGAGCCGGGGCTCAGGTGTCCTGTGCGGGCTGGAGAGAAGGCTCAGGTGTCTGATGGCAGCCGGGTTCCTGCTCTATTGGCTGAGATCGGAGTTACCTCAGATCAAAAACAATTAACTTAGGCCTTATTCACACTAATGGATTTCACATCCATGTGCTGTACGTTTTTCACGTAGTGTGGTGTACGATTATTTGTGCAGTATATAGTACAATATAGTCCTGCAGTGTGGTGTACGGTATATTTGTGCAGTATATAGGACAGTATACTCCTGCAGTGCGGTGTACAGTATATTTGTGCAGTATATAGTACAGTATAGTCCTGCAGTGTGGTGTACGGTATATTTGTGCAGTATATAGTACAATATAGTCCTGCAGTGCGGTGTACGGTTTATTTGTGCAGTATATAGTACAATATAGTCCTGCA
The DNA here is from genome assembly GCF_050947455.1 of Rhinoderma darwinii. Taxonomy (NCBI): domain Eukaryota; kingdom Metazoa; phylum Chordata; class Amphibia; order Anura; family Rhinodermatidae; genus Rhinoderma; species Rhinoderma darwinii. Next base: position 134,212 of record NC_134692.1, read on the forward strand.
GTGCGGTGTACGGTATATTTGTGCAGTATATAGTACAGTATAGTCCTGCAGTGCGGTGTACAGTATATTTGTGCAGTATATAGGACAGTATAGTCCTGCAGTGCGGTGTACGGTATATTTGTGCAGTATATGGTACAGTATAGTCCTGCAGTGCGGTGTACGGTATATTTGTGCAGTATATGGTACAGTATACTCCTGCAGTGCGGTGTACGGTATATTTGTGCAGTATATAGTACAATATAGTCCTGCAGTGCGGTGTACGGTTTATTTGTGCAGTATATAGTACAATATAGTCCTGCAGTGCGGTGTACGGTATATTTGTGCAGTATATAGTACAGTATACTCCTGCAGTGCGGTGTACGATTATTTGTGCAGTATATAGTACAGTATACTCCTGCAGTGTGGTGTACGGTATATTTGTGCAGTATATAGGACAGTATACTCCTGCAGTGCGGTGTACAGTATATTTGTGCAGTATATAGTACAGTATAGTCCTGCAGTGTGGTGTACGGTATATTTGTGCAGTATATAGTACAATATAGTCCTGCAGTGCGGTGTACGGTTTATTTGTGCAGTATATAGTACAATATAGTCCTGCAGTGCGGTGTACGGTATATTTGTGCAGTATATAGTACAGTATAGTCCTGCAGTGCGGTGTACAGTATATTTGTGCAGTATATAGGACAGTATAGTCCTGCAGTGCGGTGTACGGTATATTTGTGCAGTATATGGTACAGTATAGTCCTGCAGTGCGGTGTACGGTATATTTGTGCAGTATATGGTACAGTATACTCCTGCAGTGCGGTGTACGGTATATTTGTGCAGTATATAGTACAATATAGTCCTGCAGTGTGGTGTACGGTATATTTGTGCAGTATATAGTACAGTATACTCCTGCAGTGCGGTGTACAGTATATTTGTGCAGTATATAGTACAGTATAGTCCTGCAGTGTGGTGTACGGTATATTTGTGCAGTATATAGTACAATATAGTCCTGCAGTGCGGTGTACGGTATATTTGTGCAGTATATAGTACAGTATAGTCCTGCAGTGCGGTGTACAGTATATTTGTGCAGTATATAGGACAGTATAGTCCTGCAGTGCGGTGTACAGTATATTTGTGCAGTATATGGTACAGTATAGTCCTGCAGTGCGGTGTACGGTATATTTGTGCAGTATATGGTACAGTATACTCCTGCAGTGCGGTGTACGGTATATTTGTGCAGTATATAGTACAGTATACTCCTGCAGTGCGGTGTACGGTATATTTGTGCAGTATATAGTACAGTATACTCCTGCAGTGCGGTGTACAGTATATTTGTGCAGTATATAGGACAGTATAGTCCTGCAGTGCGGTGTACGGTATATTTGTGCAGTATATAGTACAGTATAGTCCTGCAGTGCGGTGTACGGTATATTTGTGCAGTATATAGTACAGTATACTCCTGCAGTGCGGTGTACGGTATATTTGTGCAGTATATAGTACAGTATACTCCTGCAGTGCGGTGTACAGTATATTTGTGCAGTATATAGTACAATATAGTCCTGCAGTGCGGTGTACGGTATATTTGTGCAGTATATAGTACAGTATAGTCCTGCAGTGCGGTGTACAGTATATTTGTGCAGTATATAGGACAGTATAGTCCTGCAGTGCGGTGTACAGTATATTTGTGCAGTATATGGTACAGTATACTCCTGCAGTGCGGTGTACGGTATATTTGTGCAGTATATAGTACAGTATACTCCTGCAGTGCGGTGTATGGTATATTTGTGCAGTATATAGGACAGTATAGTCCTGCAGTGCGGTGTACAGTATATTTGTGCAGTATATAGGACAGTATAGTCCTGCAGTGCGGTGTACGGTATATTTGTGCAGTATATGGTACAGTATACTCCTGCAGTGCGGTGTACGGTATATTTGTGCAGTATATAGTACAGTATACTCCTGCAGTGCGGTGTACAGTATATTTGTGCAGTATATAGGACAGTATAGTCCTGCAGTGCGGTGTACGGTATATTTGTGCAGTATATAGTACAGTATAGTCCTGCAGTGCGGTGTACGGTATATTTGTGCAGTATATAGTACAGTATACTCCTGCAGTGCGGTGTACAGTATATTTGTGCAGTATATAGTACAGTATACTCCTGCAGTGCGGTGTACGGTATATTTGTGTAGTATATAGTACAATATAGTCCTGCAGTGCGGTGTACGGTATATTTGTGCAGTATATAGTACAGTATAGTCCTGCAGTGCGGTGTACGGTATATTTGTGCAGTATATAGTACAGTATACTCCTGCAGTGCGGTGTACAGTATATTTGTGCAGTATATAGTACAGTATAGTCCTGCAGTGCGGTGTACGGTATATGTGTGCAGTATATGGTACAGTATACTCCTGCAGTGTGGTGTATGGTATATTTGTGCAGTATATAGTACAGTATAGTCCTGCAGTGCGGTGTATGGTATATGTGTGCAGTATATGGTACAGTATACTCCTGCAGTGCGGTGTACAGTATATTTGTGCAGTATATAGTACAGTATAGTCCTGCAGTGCAGTGTACGGTATATTTGTGCAGTATATAGTACAGTATAGTCCTGCAGTGTGGTGTACGGTATATTTGTGCAGTATATAGTACAGTATAGTCCTGAAGTGTGGTGTACGGTATATTTGTGCAGTATATAGTACAGTATATTCCTGCAGTGCGGTGTACGGTATATTTGTGCAGTATATAGTACAGTATAGTCCTGCAGTGCGGTGTACGGTATATTTGTGCAGTATATAGTACAATATAGTCCTGCAGTGCGGTGTACGGTTTATTTGTGCAGTATATAGTACAGTATAGTCCTGCAGTGCGGTGTACAGTATATTTTTGCAGTATATAGTACAGTATACTCCTGCAGTGCGGTGTACGGTATATTTTTGCAGTATATAGTACAGTATACTCCTGCAGTGCGGTGTACGGTATATTTGTGCAGTATATAGTACAGTATACTCCTGCAGTGCGGTGTACAGTATATTTGTGCAGTATATAGTACAGTATACTCCTGCAGTGCGGTGTACGGTATATGTGTGCAGTATATGGTACAGTATACTCCTGCAGTGTGGTGTACGGTATATTTGTGAAGTATATAGTACAGTATACTCCTGCAGTGCGGTGTACGGTATATTTGTGCAGTATATGGTACAGTATACTCCTGCAGTGCGGTGTACGGTATATTTGTGCAGTATATAGTACAGTATACTCCTGCAGTGCGGTGTACAGTATATTTGTGCAGTATATAGTACAGTATATTCCTGCAGTGCGGTGTACGGTATATTTGTGCAGTATATAGTACAGTATACTCCTGCAGTGCGGTGTACAGTATATTTGTGCAGTATATAGTACAGTATACTCCTGCAGTGCGGTGTACGGTATATTTGTGCAGTATATAGTACAGTATACTACTGCAGTGCGGTGTACAGTATATTTGTGCAGTATATAGGACAGTATAGTCCTGCAGTGTGGTGTACGGTATATTTGTGCAGTATATAGTACAGTATACTCCTGCAGTGCGGTGTACGGTATATTTTTGCAGTATATAGTACAGTATACTCCTGCAGTGCGGTGTACGGTATATTTTTGCAGTATATAGTACAGTATACTCCTGCAGTGCGGTGTACGGTATATTTGTGCAGTATATGGTACAGTATACTCCTGCAGTGTGGTGTACGGTATATTTGTGCAGTATATAGTACAATATAGTCCTGCAGTGTGGTGTACGGTATATTTGTGCAGTATATGGTACACCATAGTCCTGCAGTGCGGTGTACGGTACATTTGTGCAGTATATAGTACAGTATACTCCTGCAGTGCGGTGTACGGTATATTTGTGCAGTATATAGTACAGTATACTCCTGCAGTGCGGTGTATGGTATATTTGTGCAGTATATAGTACAGTATACTCCTGCAGTGCGGTGTATGGTATATTTGTGCAGTATATGGTACAGTATACTCCTGCAGTGCGGTGTACGGTATATTTGTGCAGTATATAGTACAGTATACTCCTGCAGTGCGGTGTACGGTATATTTGTGCAGTATAAAGGACAGTATAGTCCTGCAGTGCGGTGTACGGTATATTTGTGCAGTATATGGTACAGTATACTCCTGCAGTGCGGTGTACGGTATATTTGTGCAGTATATGGTACAGTATACTCCTGCAGTGCGGTGTATGGTATATTTGTGCAGTATATAGTACAGTATACTCCTGCAGTGCGGTGTACGGTATATTTGTGCAGTATTTAGTACAGTATACTCCTGCAGTGTGGTGTACGGTATATTTGTGCAGTATATGGTACAGTATACTCCTGCAGTGCGGTGTACGGTATATTTGTGCAGTATATAGTACAGTATACTCCTGCAGTGCGGTGTACGGTATATTTGTGCAGTATATAGTACAGTATACTCCTGCAGTGCGGTGTACGGTATATTTGTGCAGTATATAGTACAGTATACTCCTGCAGTGCGGTGTACGGTATATTTGTGCAGTATATAGTACAGTATACTCCTGCAGTGCGGTGTACGGTATATTTGTGCAGTATATAGTACAGTATACTCCTGCAGTGCGGTGTACGGTATATTTGTGCAGTATATAGCACAGTATACTTCTATGAGACCCTAGTTGGGTTTGATATAGATACTTGTTATAATCCGCATTGTTGTTTTCTGTTGACATCCTCTACATATGGGGGGGTGGCATTTGTGGGTGATGGGGAGAAACGTATCTGCATAATGGGGTGTGATATGGATACTTGATATAATTCGGACTGTTTTTGTATAGTGCTTTTCAGTACATATAGTGGTGTTGTGGGGTTAATGTATGGATAATGGGGTGAGATATAGATACTATTATTATATACTATATTGCAGGGAGTCAGTGAGGTGCATTTTTATCAATTACTGTGCAGTATCGGCCCCAGGGACCCTTTAATCTGCTAATCAGGGAAGGAGAAATGTGCGGAGCAGATCCCATTAATCATGATGTAAAGGAGCAGCCGCGGTGTCAGCACATGTGCAGCTCCTCCACGTCTCTCTCCAGCTCTGCAGCTCTTTGAAGCCATCTGCTGCCGATAAATCCGAAGTAATGTAAACCCGCTGCAGCCAGAGCCGCCCTTTACTTCTCGCCCACTTCATTATAATAAAGGGACCTGAGATTCAGGTGTGTGCACCCATTATGTCAGGCCTAGCTCATAGGTGTAACTCATAGGACAGACCAGGCGGAGAGTGGGACCCGGCTGGACAGCGACTTTCCAAATGTAACTGTGGTGGTGTTGCTTGTAGAAACACCCCAAACTGTACACCGACATGATGGACACGAGCAAGAAACGTCCCCAGCACCGCCCCGCTATAACCAGCACCACTGTAATACACCCAGCACCACTGCAATACACCCAGCACCACTGCAATACACCCAGCATCACCGTGCTACACCCAGCACCACTGCAACACACCCAACACCACCATGCTACCCCCAGCACCACTGCAATACACCCAGCACAGCTCCACTACACCCAGAACCACTGCAATACACCCAGCACCACTGCAATACACCCAGCATCACCATGCTACACCCAGCACCACTGCAACACACCCAACACCACCGTGCTACCCCCAGCACCACTGCAATACACCCAGCACAGCTCCACTACACCCAGCACCACTGCACTACACCCAGCACCACTGCAATACACCCAGCACCGCCGTACTACACCCAGCACCATTGCAATACACCCAGCACCGCCGTGCTACACCCAGGACCACTGCAATACACCCAGCACCATTGCAATACACCCAGCATCGCCGTACTACACCCAGCACCACTACACTACACCCAGCACCATTGCAATACACCCAGCACCGCCGTGCTACACCCAGGACCACTGCAATACACCCAGCACAGCTCCACTACCCTCAGCACCACTGCAATACATCCAGCACAGCTCCACTACACTCAGCACCTCTGCAATACACCCAGCACAGCTCCACTATACCCAGCACTGCCGTGCTACACCAAGCACCACTGCAATACACCCAGCACAGCTCCGCTATAACCAGCACCACTGCAATACACCCAGCACAGTTCCAATACACTCAGCACCACTGCGCTACACCCAGCACAGCTCTACTACACCGAGCACCACTGTGGAGTGACGCTTCTCTATGTGACGTGTTCTGTGGAGTGACGCTTCTCTATGTGGCGTGTTCTGTGGAGTGACGCTTCTCTATATGACGTGTTCTGTGGAGTGACGCTTCGCTATGTGACGTGTTCTGTGGAGTGACGCTTCTCTATGTGGCGTGTTCTGTGGAGTGACGCTTCTCTGTATGACGTGTTCTGTGGAGTGACGCTTCTCTATGTGACGTGTTCTGTGGAGTGACGCTTCTCTATGTGACGTGTTCTGTGGAGTGACGCTTCTCTATATGACGTGTTCTGTGGAGTGATGCTTCTCTATGTGACGTGTTCTGTGGGGTGACGCTTCTCTATGTGACGTGTTCTGTGGAGTGACGCTTCTCTATGTGACGTGTTCTGTGGAGTGACGCTTCTCTATGTGACGTGTTCTGTGGAGTGACGCTTCTCTGTATGACGTGTTCTGTGGAGTGACGCTTCTCTATGTGACGTGTTCTGTGGAGTGACGCTTCTCTATGTGACGTGTTCTGTGGAGTGACGCTTCTCTATGTGACGTGTTCTGTGGAGTGACGCTTCTCTATATGACGTGTTCTGTGGAGTGACGCTTCTCTATATGACGTGTTCTGTGGAGTGACGCTTCTCTATGTGACGTGTTCTGTGGAGTGACGTTTCTCTATGTGACGTGTTCTGTGGAGTGACGCTTCTCTATGTGATGTGTTCTGTGGCGTGACGTTTCTCTATATGACGTGTTCTGTGGAGTGACGCTTCTCTATGTGACGTGTTCTGTGGAGTGACGCTTCTCTATGTGACGTGTTCTGTGGAGTGACGCTTCTCTATATGACGTGTTCTGTGGAGTGACGCTTCTCTATATGACGTGTTCTGTGGAGTGACGCTTCTCTATATGACGTGTTCTGTGGAGTGACGCTTCTCTATGTGACGTGTTCTGCGGAGTGACGCTTCTCTATGTGACGTGTTCTGTGGAGTGACGCTTCTCTATATGACGTGTTCTGTGGAGTGACGCTTCTCTATGTGACGTGTTCTGTGGAGTGACGCTTCTCTATGTGACGTGTTCTGTGGAGTGACGCTTCTCTATGTGACGTGTTCTGGGGAGTGACGCTTCTCTATGTGACGTGTTCTGTGGAGTGACGCTTCTCTATGTGACGTGTTCTGTGGAGTGACGCTTCTCTATGTGACGTGTTCTGTGGAGTGACGCTTCTCTATGTGACGTGTTCTGTGGAGTGACGCTTCTCTATGTGACGTGTTCTGTGGAGTGACGCTTCTCTATATGACGTGTTCTGTGGAGTGACGCTTCTCTATGTGACGTGTTCTGTGGAGTGACGCTTCTCTATGTGACGTGTTCTGTGGAGTGACGCTTCTCTATGTGGCGTGTTCTGTGGAGTGACGCTTCTCTGTGACGTGTTCTGTGGAGTGACGCTTCTCTATGTGACGTGTTCTGTGGAGTGACGCTTCTCTGTGACGTGTGCTGTGGAGTGACGCTTCTCTATATGACGTGTTCTGTGGAGTGACGCTTCTCTATGTGACGTGTTCTGTGGAGTGACGCTTCTCTATATAACGTGTTCTGTGGAGTGACGCTTCTCTATGTGACGTGTTCTGTGGAGTGACGCTTCTCTATGTGATGTGTTCTGTGGAGTGACGCTTCTCTATGTGACGTGTTCTGTGGAGTGACGCTTCTCTATATGACGTGTTCTGTGGAGTGACGCTTCTCTATATGACGTGTTCTGTGGAGTGACGCTTCTCTATGTGACGTGTTCTGTGGACTGACGCTTCTCTATGTGACGTGTTCTGTGGAGTGACGCTTCTCTATATGACGTGTTCTGTGGAGTGACGCTTCTCTATGTGACGTGTTCTGTGGAGTGACGCTTCTCTATGTGACGTGTTCTGTGGAGTGACGCTTCTCTATGTGACGTGTTCTGTGGAGTGACGCTTCTCTATGTGGCGTGTTCTGTGGAGTGACGCTTCTCTATGTGACGTGTTCTGTGGAGTGACGCTTCTCTATATGACGTGTTCTGTGGAGTGACGCTTCTCTATATGACGTGTTCTGTGGAGTGACGCTCCTCTATGTGACGTGTTCTGTGGAGTGACGCTTCTCTATATGACGTGTTCTGTGGAGAGACGCTTCTCTATGTGACGTGTTCTGTGGAGTGACGCTTCTCTATGTGACGTGTTCTGTGGAGTGACGCTTCTCTATGTGACGTGTTCTGTGGAGTGACGCTTCTCTATCTGACGTGTTCTGTGGAGTGACGCTTCTCTATATGACGTGTTCTGTGGAGTGACGCTTCTCTATGTGACGTGTTCTGTGGAGTGACGTTTCTCTATATGACGTGTTCTGTGGAGTGACGCTTCTCTATGTGACGTGTTCTGTGGAGTGACGCTTCTCTATGTGACGTGTTCTGTGGAGTGACGCTTCTCTATATGACGTGTTCTGTGGAGTGACGCTTCTCTATGTGACGTGTTCTGTGGAGTGACGCTTCTCTATATGATGTGTTCTGTGGAGTGACGCTTCTCTATGTGACGTGTTCTGTGGAGTGACGCTTCTCTATGTGACGTGTTCTGTGGGGTGACGCTTCTCTATGTGACGTGTTCTGTGGAGTGACGCTTCTCTATGTGACGTGTTCTGTGGAGTGACGCTTCTCTATATGACGTGTTCTGTGGAGTGATGCTTCTCTATGTGACGTGTTCTGTGGAGTGACGCTTCTCTATGTGACGTGTTCTGTGGGGTGACGCTTCTCTATGTGACGTGTTCTGTGGAGTAACGCTTCTCTATGTGACGTGTTCTGTGGAGTGACGCTTCTCTATGTGACGTGTTCTGTGGAGTGACGCTTCTCTATGTGACGTGTCCTGTGGAGTGACGCTTCTCTATGTGACGTGTTCTGTGGAGTGACGCTTCTCTATGTGACGTGTTCTGTGGAGTGACGCTTCTCTATGTGACGTGTTCTGTGGAGTGACGCTTCTCTATGTGGCGTGTTCTGTGGAGTAACGCTTCTCTATGTGACGTGTTCTGTGGAGTGACGCTTCTCTATGTGACGTGTTCTGTGGAGTGACGCTTCTCTATGTGACGTGTTCTGTGGGGTGACACTTCTCTATGTGACGTGTTCTGTGGAGTGACGCTTCTCTATGTGACGTGTTCTGTGGAGTGACGCTTCTCTATGTGACGTGTTCTGTGGAGTGACGCTTCTCTATGTGACGTGTTCTGTGGAGTGACGCTTCTCTATATGACGTGCTCTGTGGAGTGACGCTTCTCTATGTGACGTGTTCTGTGGAGTGACGCTTCTCTATATGACGTGTTCTGTGGAGTGACGCTTCTCTATATGACGTGTTCTGTGGAGTGACGCTTCTCTATGTGGCGTGTTCTGTGGAGTGACGCTTCTCTATATGTCGTGTTCTGTGGAGTGACGCTTCTCTATGTGACGTGTTCTGTGGAGTGACGCTTCTCTATGTGACGTGTTCTGTGGAGTGACGCTTCTCTTTATGACGTGTTCTGTGGAGTGACGCTTCTCTATGTGACGTGTTCTGTGGAGTGACGCTTCTCTATATGACGTGTTCTGTGGAGTGACGCTTCTCTATATGACGTGTTCTGTGGAGTGACGCTTCTCTATGTGACGTGTTCTGTGGAGTGACGCTTCTCTATGTGACGTGTTCTGTGGAGTGACGCTTCTCTATGTGGCGTGTTCTGTGGAGTGACGCTTCTCTATGTGACGTGTTCTGTGGAGTGACGCTTCTCTATGTGACGTGTTCTGTGGAGTGACGCTTCTCTATGTGACGTGTTCTGTGGAGTGACGCTTCTCTATGTGACGTGTTCTGTGTAGTGACGCTTCTCTATGTGACGTGTTCTGTGGAGTGACGCTTCTCTATGTGACGTGTTCTGTGGAGTGACGCTTCTCTATGACGTGTTCTGTGGAGTGACGCTTCTCTATGTGACGTGTTCTGTGGAGTGACGCTTCTCTATGTGACGTGTTCTGTGGAGTGACGCTTCTCTATGTGACGTGTTCTGTGGAGTGACGCTTCTCTATGTGACGTGTCCTGTGGAGTGACGCTTCTCTATGTGATGTGTTCTGTGGAGTGACGCTTCTCTATGTGACGTGTCCTGTGGAGTGACGCTTCTCTATGTGACGTGTTCTGTGGAGTGACGCTTCTCTATGTGACGTGTTCTGTGGAGTGACGCTTCTCTATGTGACGTGTCCTGTGGAGTGACGCTTCTCTATATGACGTGTTCTGTGGAGTGACGCTTCTCTATGTGACGTGTTCTGTGGAGTGACGCTTCTCTATGTGACGTGTTCTGTGTAGTGACGCTTCTCTATATGACGTGTTCTGTGGAGTGACGCTTCTCTATATGACGTGTTCTGTGGAGTGACGCTTCTCTATGTGACGTGTTCTGTGGAGTGACGCTTCTCTATATGACGTGTTCTGTGGAGTGACGCTTCTCTATATGACGTGTTCTGTGGAGTGACGCTTCTCTATGTGACGTGTTCTGTGGAGTGACGCTTCTCTATGTGACGTGTTCTGTGGAGTGACGCTTCTCTATGTGACGTGTTCTGTGGAGTGACGCTTCTCTATGTGACGTGTTCTGTGGAGTGACGCTTCTCTATGTGACGTGTTCTGTGGAGTGACGCTTCTCTATGTGACGTGTTCTGTGGAGTGACGCTTCTCTATGTGATGTGTTCTGTGGAGTGACGCTTCTCTATGTGACGTGTTCTGTGGAGTGACGCTTCTCTGTGTGACGTGTTCTGTGGAGTGACGCTTCTCTATATGACGTGTTCTGTGGAGTGACGCTTCTCTTTATGACGTGTTCTGTGGAGTGACGCTTCTCTATGTGACGTGTTCTGTGGAGTGACGCTTCTCTATGTGACGTGTTCTGTGTAGTGACGCTTCTCTATATGACGTGTTCTGTGGAGTGACGCTTCTCTATGTGCCGTGTTCTGTGGAGTGACGCTTCTCTATGTGACGTGTTCTGTGGAGTGACGCTTCTCTGTATGACGTGTTCTGTGGAGTGACGCTTCTCTATGTGACGTGTTCTGTGGAGTGACGCTTCTCTATGTGACGTGTTCTGTGGAGTGACGCTTCTCTTTATGACGTGTTCTGTGGAGTGACGCTTCTCTATGTGACGTGTTCTGTGGAGTGACGCTTCTCTATGTGACGTGTTCTGTGGAGTGACGCTTCTCTATATGACGTGTTCTGTGGAGTGACGCTTCTCTATGTGCCGTGTTCTGTGGAGTGACGCTTCTCTATGTGACGTGTTCTGTGGAGTGACGCTTCTCTGTATGACGTGTTCTGTGGAGTGACGCTTCTCTATGTGACGTGTTCTGTGGAGTGACGCTTCTCTATGTGACGTGTTCTGTGGAGTGACGCTTCTCTATATGACGTGTTCTGTGGAGTGACGCTTCTCTATATGACGTGTTCTGTGGAGTGACGCTTCTCTATGTGACGTGTTCTGTGGAGTGACGCTTCTCTATATGACGTGTTCTGTGGAGTGACGCTTCTCTATGTGACGTGTTCTGTGGAGTGACGCTTCTCTATGTGACGTGTTCTGTGGAGTGACGCTTCTCTATGTGGCGTGTTCTGTGGAGTGACGCTTCTCTGTGACGTGTTCTGTGGAGTGACGCTTCTCTATGTGACGTGTTCTGTGGAGTGACGCTTCTCTGTGACGTGTGCTGTGGAGTGACGCTTCTCTATATGACGTGTTCTGTGGAGTGACGCTTCTCTATGTGACGTGTTCTGTGGAGTGACGCTTCTCTATATAACGTGTTCTGTGGAGTGACGCTTCTCTATGTGACGTGTTCTGTGGAGTGACGCTTCTCTATGTGATGTGTTCTGTGGAGTGACGCTTCTCTATGTGACGTGTTCTGTGGAGTGACGCTTCTCTATATGACGTGTTCTGTGGAGTGACGCTTCTCTATATGACGTGTTCTGTGGAGTGACGCTTCTCTATGTGACGTGTTCTGTGGACTGACGCTTCTCTATGTGACGTGTTCTGTGGAGTGACGCTTCTCTATATGACGTGTTCTGTGGAGTGACGCTTCTCTATGTGACGTGTTCTGTGGAGTGACGCTTCTCTATGTGACGTGTTCTGTGGAGTGACGCTTCTCTATGTGACGTGTTCTGTGGAGTGACGCTTCTCTATGTGGCGTGTTCTGTGGAGTGACGCTTCTCTATGTGACGTGTTCTGTGGAGTGACGCTTCTCTATATGACGTGTTCTGTGGAGTGACGCTTCTCTATATGACGTGTTCTGTGGAGTGACGCTCCTCTATGTGACGTGTTCTGTGGAGTGACGCTTCTCTATATGACGTGTTCTGTGGAGAGACGCTTCTCTATGTGACGTGTTCTGTGGAGTGACGCTTCTCTATGTGACGTGTTCTGTGGAGTGACGCTTCTCTATGTGACGTGTTCTGTGGAGTGACGCTTCTCTATCTGACGTGTTCTGTGGAGTGACGCTTCTCTATATGACGTGTTCTGTGGAGTGACGCTTCTCTATGTGACGTGTTCTGTGGAGTGACGTTTCTCTATATGACGTGTTCTGTGGAGTGACGCTTCTCTATGTGACGTGTTCTGTGGAGTGACGCTTCTCTATGTGACGTGTTCTGTGGAGTGACGCTTCTCTATATGACGTGTTCTGTGGAGTGACGCTTCTCTATGTGACGTGTTCTGTGGAGTGACGCTTCTCTATATGATGTGTTCTGTGGAGTGACGCTTCTCTATGTGACGTGTTCTGTGGAGTGACGCTTCTCTATGTGACGTGTTCTGTGGGGTGACGCTTCTCTATGTGACGTGTTCTGTGGAGTGACGCTTCTCTATGTGACGTGTTCTGTGGAGTGACGCTTCTCTATATGACGTGTTCTGTGGAGTGATGCTTCTCTATGTGACGTGTTCTGTGGAGTGACGCTTCTCTATGTGACGTGTTCTGTGGGGTGACGCTTCTCTATGTGACGTGTTCTGTGGAGTAACGCTTCTCTATGTGACGTGTTCTGTGGAGTGACGCTTCTCTATGTGACGTGTTCTGTGGAGTGACGCTTCTCTATGTGACGTGTCCTGTGGAGTGACGCTTCTCTATGTGACGTGTTCTGTGGAGTGACGCTTCTCTATGTGACGTGTTCTGTGGAGTGACGCTTCTCTATGTGACGTGTTCTGTGGAGTGACGCTTCTCTATGTGGCGTGTTCTGTGGAGTAACGCTTCTCTATGTGACGTGTTCTGTGGAGTGACGCTTCTCTATGTGACGTGTTCTGTGGAGTGACGCTTCTCTATGTGACGTGTTCTGTGGGGTGACACTTCTCTATGTGACGTGTTCTGTGGAGTGACGCTTCTCTATGTGACGTGTTCTGTGGAGTGACGCTTCTCTATGTGACGTGTTCTGTGGAGTGACGCTTCTCTATGTGACGTGTTCTGTGGAGTGACGCTTCTCTATATGACGTGCTCTGTGGAGTGACGCTTCTCTATGTGACGTGTTCTGTGGAGTGACGCTTCTCTATATGACGTGTTCTGTGGAGTGACGCTTCTCTATATGACGTGTTCTGTGGAGTGACGCTTCTCTATGTGGCGTGTTCTGTGGAGTGACGCTTCTCTATATGTCGTGTTCTGTGGAGTGACGCTTCTCTATGTGACGTGTTCTGTGGAGTGACGCTTCTCTATGTGACGTGTTCTGTGGAGTGACGCTTCTCTTTATGACGTGTTCTGTGGAGTGACGCTTCTCTATGTGACGTGTTCTGTGGAGTGACGCTTCTCTATATGACGTGTTCTGTGGAGTGACGCTTCTCTATATGACGTGTTCTGTGGAGTGACGCTTCTCTATGTGACGTGTTCTGTGGAGTGACGCTTCTCTATGTGACGTGTTCTGTGGAGTGACGCTTCTCTATGTGGCGTGTTCTGTGGAGTGACGCTTCTCTATGTGACGTGTTCTGTGGAGTGACGCTTCTCTATGTGACGTGTTCTGTGGAGTGACGCTTCTCTATGTGACGTGTTCTGTGGAGTGACGCTTCTCTATGTGACGTGTTCTGTGTAGTGACGCTTCTCTATGTGACGTGTTCTGTGGAGTGACGCTTCTCTATGTGACGTGTTCTGTGGAGTGACGCTTCTCTATGACGTGTTCTGTGGAGTGACGCTTCTCTATGTGACGTGTTCTGTGGAGTGACGCTTCTCTATGTGACGTGTTCTGTGGAGTGACGCTTCTCTATGTGACGTGTTCTGTGGAGTGACGCTTCTCTATGTGACGTGTCCTGTGGAGTGACGCTTCTCTATGTGATGTGTTCTGTGGAGTGACGCTTCTCTATGTGACGTGTCCTGTGGAGTGACGCTTCTCTATGTGACGTGTTCTGTGGAGTGACGCTTCTCTATGTGACGTGTTCTGTGGAGTGACGCTTCTCTATGTGACGTGTCCTGTGGAGTGACGCTTCTCTATATGACGTGTTCTGTGGAGTGACGCTTCTCTATGTGACGTGTTCTGTGTAGTGACGCTTCTCTATATGACGTGTTCTGTGGAGTGACGCTTCTCTATATGACGTGTTCTGTGGAGTGACGCTTCTCTATGTGACGTGTTCTGTGGAGTGACGCTTCTCTATATGACGTGTTCTGTGGAGTGACGCTTCTCTATATGACGTGTTCTGTGGAGTGACGCTTCTCTATGTGACGTGTTCTGTGGAGTGACGCTTCTCTATGTGACGTGTTCTGTGGAGTGACGCTTCTCTATGTGACGTGTTCTGTGGAGTGACGCTTCTCTATGTGACGTGTTCTGTGGAGTGACGCTTCTCTATGTGACGTGTTCTGTGGAGTGACGCTTCTCTATGTGACGTGTTCTGTGGAGTGACGCTTCTCTATGTGATGTGTTCTGTGGAGTGACGCTTCTCTATGTGACGTGTTCTGTGGAGTGACGCTTCTCTGTGTGACGTGTTCTGTGGAGTGACGCTTCTCTATATGACGTGTTCTGTGGAGTGACGCTTCTCTTTATGACGTGTTCTGTGGAGTGACGCTTCTCTATGTGACGTGTTCTGTGGAGTGACGCTTCTCTATGTGACGTGTTCTGTGTAGTGACGCTTCTCTATATGACGTGTTCTGTGGAGTGACGCTTCTCTATGTGCCGTGTTCTGTGGAGTGACGCTTCTCTATGTGACGTGTTCTGTGGAGTGACGCTTCTCTGTATGACGTGTTCTGTGGAGTGACGCTTCTCTATGTGACGTGTTCTGTGGAGTGACGCTTCTCTATGTGACGTGTTCTGTGGAGTGACGCTTCTCTTTATGACGTGTTCTGTGGAGTGACGCTTCTCTATGTGACGTGTTCTGTGGAGTGACGCTTCTCTATGTGACGTGTTCTGTGGAGTGACGCTTCTCTATATGACGTGTTCTGTGGAGTGACGCTTCTCTATGTGCCGTGTTCTGTGGAGTGACGCTTCTCTATGTGACGTGTTCTGTGGAGTGACGCTTCTCTGTATGACGTGTTCTGTGGAGTGACGCTTCTCTATGTGACGTGTTCTGTGGAGTGACGCTTCTCTATGTGACGTGTTCTGTGGAGTGACGCTTCTCTATATGACGTGTTCTGTGGAGTGACGCTTCTCTATATGACGTGTTCTGTGGAGTGACGCTTCTCTATGTGACGTGTTCTGTGGAGTGACGCTTCTCTATGTGACATGTACTGCGGAGTGACGCTTCTCTATGTGACGTGTTCTATGGAGTGACGCTTCTCTATCTGGCGGTCTGATGATCGGTCTCGGTTTGGTGATGTCAGGAGATCGTTGCCCGCCTGACTGTATTGTGCTCGCTGTAAGATTTGGTGGGGGGGGGGGTAATGTGGGTGTTTTTCAGGCTCGGCCTCTTAGTTCCAGTGAAGGGTTAATTCTTCAGCACAAGAGACATTCTGGATATTTGTAGCTTCCAACTTAGTGGGAACAGTTTGTTGTTCCTCCCTTTACTGCTCCTCATGACTGCGCCCCAGTGCAGAAGCTCCATGAAGACACGGCTAGCTGGTTGGCCGGTTGGTTGGTTGGTTGGCTGTTTGGTTGGTTGGTTGGGTGGTTGGTTGGTTGGTTGGCTGTTTGGTTGGTTGGCTGTTTGGTTGGTTGGTTGGGTGGTTGGTTGGTTGGTTGGTTGGTTGGTTGGTTGGTTTTCTGGCTGGTTGGTTTTTTGGTTGGTTGGTTGGTTGGTTGGGGGAGTCTGGGGTGGAAGAACTTGACTGGCCGCACAGAGTTCTGACCCATCAAACACCTTGATAAGGGACAATAGGGTTCGGCTCTGTCTTACCTTTTTCTTGCTACTGTACACACACACACCCCCTAAGGAGAGCACATGTTAAACCCCCACTCATCTAACACAAATAACCACACAACAACAATATTATGGCAAATAAATTTGTGTCACTTTATTTAAAACACGTTATGCAGCCCAGTTGGGTGAACCCGACTGATTGCGGCACCTCACGTAATTGGCCGGGGCCCTCCTGCCCCGGCCCTCCCAAGGTCTAGGAGCCAGCGGTGCACGCGCACCTCCACTTGCTCCCCCTGAGAAACTGCTGCCTACCATGACCAACCTTCGTAGTTGCCCAAGTCCAACCGAACCGGATACCAGCTGTCCAGCTTGTGTCCCCCCACAAATGAGAAACCCTGCCGTGTAGCTCGTGGTTATCTCGCCGTGGCCCATAGCTACTGACTCCGTGTGTGTGAAGTGCCGCAGAACATTATAACAAAATTATAATAAGGGCTGGGTGGGTGGGTCTTGATTTTCCCTGTAAACAGAAACAAAATTAGCCTGCTCTCCTTCACATTACCTAATCCCCTTACCCCATTAACTTTACTCCCTCCCTAATTTCCTCACCCAATTGCCTTACACCTACCTACAGGTCCAAAACCATCCCCTATTGTTCCTTTACCTTCCCCTTAGACTACCTGACACCACAAGCCATGTGGCCAGCTCCATTTTGGACAAAGCAAAAAACCCTAAACCTGCATTATCCCTACTCCTACCAAACTATCTAAGGTTTCCCACTACAACCCCTTTCTTCCTTGGGGCCACATGGCCCTCTTTATGGTTCCTTATGGGCATTTTGCCCGTTCATCACTCTTTTTCTCTCAGACTTACATTAACACTCTAATTAGCCCAATAAAACAGACTTTCACTTGGATTGAATTGGCAGCAGCCGTTTTATTAACAGACAATAAGTCAATAAATAACATGATAAATATACAAAATAAATAACCAAAATTGTAACCTTTTCACGCAAACTCATTCTAACCTAATTCGCGTGAAACCATTCACCCCTACGTAAATAATTGGGAAGGAGGTCCTTGAAGCTCAGAAAGGAGGATCTGGTGTCACTCGGCCATAACTCCAATTTTTTACCCCCAGCCGTCCAAAACTCAGGCTCAGGGGCGCCGTGCCCAACCGCAGATGGCTGAACTTCAAATGTATTTACTCCTCAGGACCCCTCCCAGCATGAGCCGAAATAAGCCAGATCCTCCACCGCGGATGCAGCGGGAAGGCACGACTTGACTTTCACTTGTAGATACGATAGCACAGGATACAGGGTACAGGCAGCAGGAATGGGTAACACTGGGAACTGGAAAACACTGGGAGACCATTTGCAAGACAAACTAGGGTATACAAAAACGCTCAGGTAAGGAACCAGTGGGCAGAGCCCCTTAAATAGTCCAGGAGCCATTGGGGCTGATAATTGATGTTAGACAGCTGGACGCGTACTGGCCCTTTAAGGCCGTGCGCGGGCGCGCACGCCCTCCAGGAAACAGTCCGAGGACCCGGAAGAGAGTGTTGGCGTCTCCCTGGAGGGAGCTGACACCGAGAAGAGAGATGTCAATGGCCGGGATCGTCAAGGGGTAAGCCTGAACGACGACCCCCGGCCAAAGACATAACAGTATCCCCCCTCTTCTTGGGATGTTCTCCTCTGGCTCCCAAGACCTCTCCTCTGGACCAAATCCCCTCCAATCCACCAAGTAAAACATCCTGCGTCCTACTTTCTTGGTGGCCAGGTGGCCAGGATCTCCCTCACTTCAAACGTTCTGGATGAACCGCCAGGAGCCACTGCGGAACTATGAGTCCTGCAGTAGTGGTTCAGGACCTCGGGTTTTAGCAAGGAGATGTGGAAGGAGTTAGGGATCTTGAGGGAAGGAGGCAGTCCAAGCTTGTACGACACAGGATTGATCTGTAGTAGAATCTCGAAGGGTCCAAGGAACCTGGGGGCAAACTTGCAGGATGGCACCCTCAGCCGGATATTCCTGGAAGACAGCCAGACTTTACTACCTGGAAGAAACTGGGGAGGTTCTCGTCTTCTAGTTTCTGCCTTTCTCTTCATGCGGTCCACCGCCAGCAGAATTGAAGATCGTGTCTGCTGCCATATCTGCAGAAAGTAGTAAACCTACAAGAGACCTCTAAAAGGGAAAGAAGCAGGGGGTCCCCCAAAGACTATAGAGGCAACCTAGGAGCACTTAAGCACAGGGGACAAAACACCCCAATAAATGATATTATATATATATATATAACAGTCACGTATTGTCAAAGAATATATAGATCTTTATTAATAAATAACAATACATGGTATACAATACATACAGACAAACACATGGAGAGCAGCAGCACGGTAGACTGATAAGTGTACCAAAGGGTTAGCAGACCTGACCCAGCTCAGAGTCTATCATCCAAAGTCAAATAACAAAAGAATAAAAAAATATAAATAATACGAAAATACTGAATATGTGTTGTAAAAATAGATATACCGAAAGACACTACGGAGACTGCATGGTGTATATAGAACAATAATCTAACAGTATGTAAGGAAAACTATGAAGAAAACCAAGCAAGGTAATGGCAGTAACAGCAACATCCAATGGTAGCCTAATAGTAAAGAAAGCAACACATACCTAAGGACATGATGGAAGAGAGAGACAACTGAGATGGGACACAGGAGCAAGGACGCCTCAATATCTGCAGAAAGTCCCTGAAGGTAGAGTCGGCTGCAGGCACCTGGGACATAGTAGAGCCAGGCAGGGGTATTCAAGGATGTTGGCCGTAGACTATGAAGAACGAACTGGAGGTGGTGGACTCACTGGTATGGCTATTATAAGAGAACTCCGCCCACGGGAGCAGCTGCACCCAGTCATCATGTCTTCTGGAGACAAAGTGCCGCAGGTAGTTCTCCATAATTTGGTTAACCCTTTCGACTTGTCCATTGGACTCAGGATGGTAAGCTGAGGAGAAGTCCAACTTTACACCGAGTAGGCCGCAGAGTGCTCTCCAGATCTTAGAGGTGAACTGGACCCCTCGATCCGAGACAATATGCAGAGGTAATCCGGGCAGACGAAAGATGTGTTGCATGAAGAGATTTGCCAGTCGAGCGGCAGAAGGCAGACAAGTCAGAGGAACAAAATGAACCATTTTAGAAAAACGATCCACCACCACCCAGATCACACTGCAACCCGCAGAGAGAGGCAGATCTGTGACAAAATCCATAGCAATATGCCGCCAGGGGGCATCGGGCACAGGCAGTGGTTGGAGCAGACCGGCTGGTCTGGAGTGGGCAACTTTGTTGGCTGCACACACCGTACAGGAGGAGAAAAAGTCCATGACGTCTTTGGGCAGCGTGGGCCACTAGAACTGACGGGCAATTAGGTCTCGGGTCTTACGGGCACCCGCGTGTCCTGCCAGCTTGGAACTGTGACCCCAGTGAAGGATTCCTCTTCTGTCTGTCAGCCGAACGAAAGTTCTTCCCGGAGGAAGGTCTCTAACCGGCAGAGGGTTAACAGAGTAGATGCAGGAAGGATCGATAATGTTCTGTGGGGACTCCACAGTGTCCTCTGTCTCAAATGACGTAGACAAGGCATCGGCCCTCACATTCTTGTCGGTAGTGGAGTTCGAACCGGAACCGTGCAAAAAACTATGACCATCTGGCTTGACGAGGGATCAGGCGTTGAGCCGTCTGTAAGTAGGTCAAGTTCTTGTGGTTCGTGAAGACCAGGATAGGATGAGCTGCGCCCTCCAGTAGGTGTCTCCACTCCTGCAGGGCCAGCTTGATGGCCAGTAACTCCCGATCTCCAATCGAGTAGTTGCGCTCTGCAGAAGAAATCAGCTTGGAGTAGTAACCACATACCACCGTCTTGCCTTTCGAACCCCTCTGGAACAATAGTGCACCGGCAACAACAGAGGAGGCGTCCACCTCTAATGAACACTGTAGGGATACATCAGGATGGTGCAGAATAGAGGCAGATGTGAAGGCCTGTTTTAAGGTTTCAAATGCGACTTCGGCCTCTGGAGTCCATACCTTGGCATTCATACCCTTCTTAGTGAGGGTGGAGATGGGGGCTGTCAAAGAAGAGAAGTTGGGAATGAACAGTCTGTAGAAGTTGGTGAATCCCAGGAAGCATTGTATGGCCCTTAAGCCTTGGGGACTTGGCCACTCCAGAACAGCCTTGACCTTTTCAGGGTCCATCTTGAGACCCTGATCAGAGATGATATTGCCCAGGAACGGTAGAGACTACTCTTGGAACACGCACTTCTGCAACTTGACGTAAAGATGATTCTTCCTTAATCTAAGCAACACCTGGCGGACATGGCCCTGATGAGTCACAAGATCTGGGGGAAAAAAATCAAGATATCATCGAGATACAACACAACACAGACATAGAGGAGATCACGAAAAATGTCATTCACAAATTCTTGAAATACTGCGGGAGCGTTACACAGGCAGAAGGGCATGACCAAATATTCGTAGTGACCATCACATGTGTTAAATGCAGTCTTCCACTCGTCTCCCTGACGTATCCGGATTAGATTGTAAGCCCCCTGCAGGTCAAACTTGAAAAAAAAATTTGCCCCAGGTATACGATCAAAGAGCTCCGAAATCAATGGCAAAGGGTACTTGTTCTTCACCGTAATCTGAATGAGACCCCGGTAGTCAATGCAGGGTCGAAGGGATCCATCCTTCTTTTGACAAAGAAAAACATGGCTCGGGCCGGGGATGAAGACTTTCATATGAAGCCCCTCTCCAGATTCTCCTTAATGTAGGCCCACATAGACTGGGTCTCTGGCAAGGATAGAGGGTATACTCTACCGCGAGGAGGGGACGAATCAGGAACCAAGTTGATAGGACAATCGTATTCTCGATGTGGTGGCAATATCTCTGCCTCCTTTTTGTCGAAGACATCAGCGAACTGGGAGTAACAAGGAGGCAGCCCTGCCAATGACTGATGCGGAGAAGGCTGGGATGGATGGACATGCACCAGACACCGATCGAGACACTTGGGGCCCCACTGGAGAACCTCTCCGGAGTTCCAATCCAGGACTGGGGCATGAAGACGGAGCCAAGGCAAACCCAGCAGCACGGGGTTGACAGCCTTGGACAGGACATACAGGGAGATAAGCTCAGAATGAAGAGCTCCCACTTGGAGTCTCAATGGCTTGGTCACAGACAACACTGGGTCAGGCAAAGGCAGTCCATCTACCTAGGCAACAATCAATGGTCTCTCCAGCAAAACAGTAGGCAATTGAAGAAGATCCACAAGGTCTTGACAGATGAAATATCTACGGAGCCAGAGTCCAGGTAGGCAGAGGCTGGCTGAGGTCTCTCGCCAGCGACGATGGTCACAGGAATAAACAGCTTGGAAGAGAGTTCTCTATTAAGTGCAGTAGCGCCCAGGGTTGTCTCTCCAACCAATCTGAGGCATTGCGGTTTCTTGGGCCTCTGGGAACACAGACGCACGACATGGCCAGCAAGGCCACAATATAGGCAGAGTCCAGAGGTGCGCCTGCGCTGTTTTTCTTGATCGGACAGTTTAAGCCGATCCACCTGCATCGGAACCTCGGACACAGCAGAAGAACAAGGCAAGAGGGGTTGCTGGAAGTTGGGCGCCAGTCTAGGATGCCGTTTCACCTGTAGAATCTCTTGGGATCTCTCTCGGAGCCTTATGTCCCACACGGGTAGCCAGTAGAATCAGGTCATCCAGGGCAGCTGGGAGATCTCGAGCAGCCAGTTCGTCTTTGATCTCAGGCAATAGGCCATGCCAGAAGGATGCTACCAAGGCCTCATTGTTCCAGGACAATTCTCCTGCCAGAGTCCGGAACTGGATGGTGTATTTGCCCATGGAGGCTCGTCCATGCTCCTCAAATACGGAACGGAACAACCGCACCGTAGTAGGGATATAATGAAGTGGTGAGTAGGGATATAATGAAGGCGATCCTGGCTCCGTCCGAAGGAAATGATCGGGCATGCAGAGTGAAGTGGATTTGGCATAGATTCAGAAACCCCCTGCACGAACTTGCGTCTCCATGGAACCGAGGTGGCAATGGCAGCCAGAACCGAGAGTCCGAACTGGGGCTGCCAGGAGGTGTAGCAGGAGGGTCGATCGGAGGAGCTTGAATAGGAGTGGTGACGGAAGTAACTAACGCCCCTAGCTGCTGTGCCTTGGAGTCTACTGCCACAAAGAGTTGATCCTGTCGTGCTTGCAGATCCTGCAGGTCCGCCTGCATGACTTGGGAGGATGACAGGCTCTTGACTTGGCCAGCGAGGTCCATGGCCTGAGCGTACTGTCATGACGCGGGGTGTGGACCCACTGGGCCGTACCGCATAGCGGAGTAGCAGCTGGCCAACAAGGTGCAAAACAATGTCTATAGTTCAGAACGGGTACCTGAGGCAATGTAGACGGTAGCGGGAACACGACTTCACTTTCAATTGTAGATACGATAGCACAGCATACAGGGTACAGGCAGCAGGAACGGGTAACACTGGGAACTGGAAAACACTGGGAGACCATTTGCAAGACAAACTAGGGTATACAAAAATGCTCAGGGAAGGAACCAGTGGGCAGAGCACCTTAAATAGTCCACAGCCATTTGGGCTGATAATTGATGTTAGACAGCTGGACGTGTACTGGCCCTTTAATGCCGTGCACGCGCAAGTGCGCATCAATTCGAGGAACCGGAAGAGAGTGCCGGCGTCTCACTGGAGGGAGCTGACGCTGAGAAGAGAGATGTCCATGGCCAGGATCGTCAAGGGGTAAGTCTGAACAATGACCCCCGGCCATAGACATATCACCCACAACATGCCGCAGAATCCGAGCCAGCCCTTCATGCCGCCGATCTAGAAAAACTGAGCTGGCGCCCGTCAGCCGAACCTCCGCCCGAACCGCCCCCCAATGGACATAAGAATGCCCAAAGATCCACACCAGGCACGGGGAATGATCTGAAAGAAAAAACCCAAACCGTTAAACAAGAACACGAAAATTATTACAAACCATCATTCCCAAAAACCACACTGACCACACCCCACCGGGAACTACATAAGCAAATGAGGGCGCACATATGACTGGAACCACCGAGATTCCCACCTCCCGACATGGCGCACCACCTCCGGTCCCAACCCCCAGCTATCCGCCACTGTGGCCGCACTGATGCGAAAAGACTGAGGCGCTGCAATCCAAGCCAATTGAAACTAAACCTTTACAGAAAAACTGCTGTAAATTGAAAACGGGACAGAACACCCCTACCTACAAGTCGCAGCAACGCACACTAGATCAGCACCCCGAATGTAATCCGCCAGGGACCAAACAGCACACATCATTGCACCCACAACGGCCCCCAACGACACCCGTCTACCCCTCCTTGATTGATCCGTCTTAGAACAGCGAATCCAATATTCCACCCCGCCATCAATCTTCACAACGTCCTCCACCAACAAACCGCCCTGCCGCGACCCGCTGGAAGACACCAATTCCCCCACCCGAAACGCACTGAAAAAAGCCAGCCTAAACAACTTTGACTCATACTCAGATGTAAACACCACATCCACCACAGACCCCAACCTTTCTAACAAGGCAAACGACACAGAGCGACGTTCATCGGGCACCACCCGCCCCCCCTTAAAACCCCTCCCGGCCTGGCCGACCAGAAAATCTTTTGTGACGTCCTGCCATCCCCTCTATTTACATCCAAACACCAGGGCCACCACAAAGTGATTAACCTTCGCGACCGACCAACCCGCAGCCGACACATGACCCAGGAAAGCTAGCAAGGCAACCCTACAACCATCATCATTAACCACCCCATCCAAGTCACACAACCACTCCTCCCAGTCCCGCCACGCTGCTTCATAAGCAATCCAGCAGCCAAAGAGGAACGGATCAGCCAATTCGCTCCCTGCAGACCAGAACCCACAAGTGAGGAGGACAAGACTCACCGCCTCTGCTTCTGGGGCCAAGAGCCAGAACCGATCCCACTGTAACAGAGAAAGAGGATCAGCGATTGAGTTGTTGACCCCCAGGGCATGAATAGCAGTAACCCAAGCATTAAGGGACAAACGCAAGAGGACTACCTGCCGCAACAAACAAACAGGAGGAGATGACTCCGAAACTTTAATAGCCATAACCATGCCCATGTTCTTGCAGTGAAAACGCACCCTACAATTCCTAAAACGCTCACAGCTTGTAACCGCCACGACAATGGGGAACAATTGCAACAAGGCCAGGTTACGAACCCAACCCTCAGTAACCCAGTCAGCAGGCCACTGTCCCGCGCACAACTGGCCCTCGCAAAAACGCCAAAACCCAGACTCCCCGATGCATCAGTGAATAAATTCCAGTCAGAATTACGACGCCATAATGATGACCGGCCAATATAATGCCGAAGGAGTTCTGACCACACCGCCAAATTATCACGATGTTCACGGACCAAGCGAACAGTGATCAGGAGTCTTAACCCCAGCAGTCGTCCTCGCCAAAGGCCTGCAGAATACCCGACCCATAGGCATAATGCGGCAAGCAAAATTAAGTTTCCCAAGGAGAGATTGCAAATCGCGCAACGTGATCTTCCGTACGTGACACGCTCCGCCCACCAACAACTTCATCTCTTCACATTTTTCCAGGGGAAGGCGACATTCCATGTGTTTGGAATCAATGGTGATTCCCAGAAACACCATGTCTGACCGAGGGCCTTCAGTTTTTGCAAGTGGGACCCCAAACCTTCTAGTCACCCATTTCACAGATCACAAAAGGTTACCACAATCCGGGGAACCCGCCGGACCGACACAAAGGAAATTGTCCAAGTAATGAATGAGTGAAGCCACCTCACATATCACCCGTTCCATGAACAAACTGAAAGCTTCAAAAGAGGCGCACAAAATTGAGCAGCCCATAGGAAGACATCTATCAAAAAATACTCTCCCCACCCAATAGCAAACCAACAGCTGAACACTCCCGGGATGAACTGGAAGTAAAAGGAAAGCCGATTCCACATCAGTCTTTGCCATCAGCGCACCCTTGCCATACCGCCTAACCCAATTGACCGCCGCGTCAAACGAGGTGTAAACAACAGAACATAGAGGCGGGTCAATCCTATCGTTCACCGAAGCCCCATTTTGGATGTGAGAGGTGATGAATAAGCCTGAACTTGTTAGGCTCCTTTTTGGGGAACAGCCCAAGGGGGGAACTAACCAGATCAGAAAAAGGGGGGGAAGCAAATGGACCCGCCATTCTACCCAGCCCCACCTCTTTCCTCAGCTTCTCAAACACTATCAGCGGTAATTCGAAAGCAGACTTTAAATTCTGCAATGAAAAAGGAACATCGTGCGGAGGGGGCGGAATACAAAAGCCATCCCTAAAACCAAATTCCAGTAGAACCGCATTTTTCCCTATCCGGATACTTATTTAGATAGGGCAGCATCTCTACCAGTCTCACTGGCGTCTCCCCCATGGCCAACTGAGCTGCCCCCTTTACCTTTTCCCTTCTCAAAACAACGCATGGGATGGTCTTCCGCAAACCGAGCAGGAGTGCTTGAACTTGCAACCCACCCCAAACTTACATTGTCCCTCATTGAACTGCCAGCACAGACCCTATTTACTACCTGCGGACCCAACTGACTGTCCTCCCTCTCCCTGTTGTCCATACTGGCCAGAACCCCCGGCCCCACCTGGAATGGACTCCCTGCCAAACAGCACCGGCACCATGACCCGCAACCATAGGCCAATGTTCTTTTGATCCCACCGCATACTCGGTACTCGGGCGGAACACCTTACGTTGTCTAAACCGCTCTTCATATCTGAGCGAAGTCATTACCACCTTAAACCCTGTGCGCCTCCCCTATAGCATCCAGATCACAAAAAAGGCCGGAGAAATTGTCCGACGCCCTCTCCCTGATAACACTTGCCAAGATACTAAACGCCTTAAGCCAATTAGGAAAAGTTTGGGGATCATCCTGTACCTCCTTCTTACTCTCCACCCTTTTTGGCTTGTCCAGATTAAACTTCTCCAAGGGCAAGAGCGAAAAAATCTCGACGTATTCGACTCCAGATATTTTTCTTTAACCTCAGGCTTCAAGTGAGCTCCCAGCGGGCCCTCAAAACAAACATAAACCTCCCCTTTAGCCCTATCGTCCAAACGCACCCGATCGACTTCCGCGTCCTTCTCTGTCTGAACCGACACAGTCACCCCGGACTCCCAGGCTACCGCCACCTTGCCCCCGAGCCATCTACCACAGGCACAAACGACGGTCCCCCTCCTCTCGCCCATGCAGCAAGCGGCGCCAGACCTCCCGTTAAACCAACGTTTTTCGCTACGCAACAACAATTCCCACACTCTGCCCAACAAGTCGCAAAAATTATCTTCATCCCCCCGACCCACCCTACCGACATCCGATTCCTAACTACACTCCTCAGGGAAACCCCCCCCCCGTCCCCGGGGTCCTAAATATAGCAGGAAGCGGCACGGTCACGCTTGACCCTGCCGGCGAGCAGGGCACTAAGCTAGTCCAAGCCCCACTCACGGCCATCGACCGGAGCTGCTCCAGCATCATAGAAATATCCGTCATCGGGAAGGCAGGGTGTGAAACGCGGGAAACCGGACGAAATTGCAGGAGCGAGCAGCAAGCGCAACTGCACTGCTTGCTCCTTCTGGTTAGACTGGCACTCATACTAGAGCCCCGTCTAACCAGGCCTCGTGTCCCTCTGCTTCTCCCCTTCCTATTTCCCCAGTCATGTGGCCTCCCCCTATGACTGTGGCTTGGGTAAGGCCATTCTTTATAACGAACTAGAATGGAGATTACGAGCCCGGCCCCCTCCCCCAACATCAGTGTCTGACCTCACACATGTTCTTCTGGATGAAGGGGAAAAAATTCCCACAGACCTCAAAATCTTGTAGAAAACCCCAGAAGAGTGGAAGCAACGGTGGACCAGCTCTATATTAATGTCTATGGATTTATAATGGGACGACATGAAATCTCCTGTAGTGTAATGTAAGAATGATGCAAACCGTTCCAGGTCCGATTGTATTACTCAATTCCCCGAGGCGGACCGAGCAGAGGTCGTTACCCCCGATTTGAAACACCAACACAGTCAGCACCATCCGGTGACAACTAATCTCAACCACCTCTGGCAGCGCCTGAAGCCGCCGCAGGCCCCTCAAACCTCTCCAGTAGACTTCTGCTTCATGGAAGCCCAATGATAAGCCTAGAAAACAGGAATGGCCTAGAATCCAAACCGAAGGCCTATAACCTGAAAAACAAACGAAGATTAATGCTGGCCCAAGATAGGACGAACATAACCTGCAAAGCAATCAGAACGCTAGCGCCCTATCCGACGCACCTCAGTATCCGCAAGACTCAATTCACTCGCGGTGATAGCCGCGCCTATACGAAAAGAGTGGATGTCGAACTCGCCGGGGGGGGCATTAAATACTAAGGCGTTCTTAACAACCGTGGAAAATTTAAATTTAGTAAGGGGGGTACTGTTGATATGCGCCAAGAATTGAAGGCTGGATTTATGTAAGATAAGAAGTGACCGCAGCAACCGGGGCCGCCTACTGCGCGTAAGGAAACCCAGCAACCCCTGCTGAAATCATCAGTTTTAGACCAACGATTGTGAAAACGGAGGCCAGCAGAAGACGGGCTAACATCTTCAAATAATAATCCACCCAGCCGGGATTCACTGAGGGGTACTAATTCCTAAATACGCAAAGCGCCGAAAAATCTGTGAAAAAGCCGTTGTGAAAAGGGATATCTCGAGGGGGGACGAGCATACTGATGACAAACCACGCACTAATTTTAGAAGGATGGAAAAGGAAATTGTACGCCTGGATTCACGGCTAACCGCAGACTTTTTCCACTCTTTGAGTGCCTGTGAAATAAAAAAGGACTTAGTGACGTCCAACCATCCGTGTAATTTAAAGAAAAAGACCAAACCTGCCAAATGCCGCTACGCCACCAACCTTGATACGCCTCGGCCGAGTAGGTGAGATAAATATTCAATGGTAAACGTTAGGCGGGGGTGTTCAGGCAGACCGATAACCTGTTCGCCCACTACATTAAGCCATTCATTCCAAGCGTTACCATATGCAGTCCATGTTGATGGCGCCAGGGAGGACCTAATGAATGGCACTAATTGTGATCCAACAGCCTCCAAAGCGAATCCGGGCACACTGTTCCCTCCAGATCCGCCTGAGGCAATGAGAACGAAACACCTGCCAATTGAAGCAGGAAATAGAATCCACCACCTTATTGTCTACACCGGAAACATGCCGGGCCCTGAACTGTATGTTGTGTTGTAGACACCTCAGAACCAGACGGCGCAGCAATACCAGCACCGGTAACGATGAAGAAGTTAGATGGTTAACCGCGTGTATAACACTAGCATTATCAGAACAGTACAGAAGAGTTTGACGTCGGTTCACCCCACAATACCACAGCTACAATAATAGGAAACATTTCAAGCAGAGTTAGATTCCCACACCATCCCCTGACGCACCAGGCCTCAGGCCAGGGGGCTCCACACCACACCGACCTAAATATGGCCTCAAAGCCCTGAATCTGGGCTGGAAACTGTGGGTGACATCCAACATGTACACCCATTGTAATCCTGCAAAAAGGTATAATAGATTCTCAGATCCGCTTTAATGTCCGCCGATATCCGAACTAAGTGAGAGGGTGATAAAACTCCGGCCGTGGCAATTGACAACCGGTGAGAACAAATACGTCCCATGGGCATAACCCTGCTAGCAAAAACGAAGAAACCCAACCGGGACTGGATCTGCCTCAATTGCATTTTCTTTACCGATAAGGCGGAAAACTAAAAGGAATCGCAATTTTTTCCGCCGGCAATCGAAAGACCATGTCCGACTAATCAATTTCTATACCTAAAAATGAAATAACCGTAGTGGGGCCTTCAGTTTTTTCCACCGATAGTGGAACCACAAAGCGGCGTGACAAAAATCTGAAAGAATCGAAACTAGAAACGAGCCGACGCTGGGTGACCGACAAAGAAAAAATCGTCTAGATAACGCGTAATAGTTGAAGCACGTGTTTCCTCCCGCAAAACCTATTCAAGAAAAGAACTAAAAACTTCAAAGTGAAAACACAAAATGGAACATCCCGTAGGCAGGCACATGTCATAATAAAATTCGCCATAGAGCTGGCAACCCAATAAATGGAAACAATCTGTAATTACGGGGTAGGGAGACAGACAGGTGAGCCCTAATCTACCCGCCACTCAGTCCCTGCCTACTTGCACGTCCCGTCCTAGGTGATGGCGTACAACTGGGCGACGGTCCCTACGCTCAATATATGCACGACAGAAAACAGACAAGGGTACACAGAAGCTAAGGGGAATGGGGCAGTTGCCCACGGCAAGACCATGAGCAACAAGAGTAGTGAACGAGCCGAGTCAAACCAGGAGTGTACGAGGTGCCAAACGCAGAGCAGGAGAGTAGTGGACAAGTCGAGTCAAACCAGGAGTGTACGAGGTACCAAACGCAGAGCAGGAGAGTAGTCAGTGAAGCCAGGGTCAAAATGAAGCAAGGTCAATAATGATAGCAGGAGTAGCAGAGCCAGGAAACAGGAAAGAATCACAGGCAGGAAATTAAGGTATAAATAGACCGGGGGCGGGAGCTAGAACCGTCTGGCCAGGCTGTGATAGGTTCTCCCACTCCTCAGTCTACCAGCCTGAGTGGTAGAAGATCGTGTCACTCTCTCAGACTTAGGAGCAGGTGCAGACTGATTACCCACGGGCGTCGACACAGAAGCTGTGTCTGGCAGATCCTTTACAGTACCCCCCCTTTATGAGGGGCCACTGGACCCTTTCTAGGTGGACCTGGCTTATTGGGGAACCGAAGATGGAACCTCCTGAGCAATACCCGAGCATGAACATCCCGGGCGGATACCCAACTCCTCTCCTCAGGCCCGTATCCTCTCCAATGGACAAGGTACTGGAGGGAGCCTTGGACCATCCTGCTGTCCACAATCTTGGCCACCTCGAATTCTACCCCTTCAGGGGTGAGAACAGGGACCGGAGGTTTTCTCGAGGTAGCCAAGGATGGGGAGCAGCGTTTGAGGAGGGAGGCATGAAACACGTTGTGTATTCGAAAAGACAGGGGTAACTCCAGTCGGAAGGAGACAGGGTTAAGGACCTCAATGACCTTGTACGGCCCTATATACCGCAGAGAAATTTTTTTGGACAGGACTTTAAGGCGCAAATTTTTGGAAGACAGCCACACCAGATCCCCGACCACAAACAAGGGGTTAGCAGAACGTCTTCTATCTGCCTGAGTCTTTTGTATGCTCTGGGACGCCTCTAGGTTCTTCTGAACCTGGGCCCAGACTGTGCATAGTTCCTGATGAACGACATCTACCTCGGGATTGTTGGAACTACCAGGTGAAACAGAGGAGAACCGTGGATTAAACCCAAAATTACAGAAAAAGGGGGAGACCCTATCCGCTCCTCACGTGTTAACCTCTGCGACATGTCAATGGCTGTAAACAAAGAGAAGCTTGTAAATAACTCATGAAAGAATAAAGTAACGTTAAAACCAAGCACACCATTACCATTGTTTTTCTTGTGAAATTCTCGATAAGTTTGATGTGTCACATGACCCTCTTTCCATTGAAAAAACTAAAGTTGGATACAAAATGGCCAACTTCAAAATGGCCACCATGGTCAACACCCAGCTTGAAAATTTTCCCCCTCCCATATACTAATGTGCCACAAACAGGAAGTTAATATCACCAACCATTCCCATTTTATTTAGGTGTATCCATATAAATGGCTCACCCTGTAGTTACATAGTTACATATATAGTTACATAGTTATATAGTTAGATAGTTCCATTTATAGTTACACAGTTATATAGTCACATAGTTATATAGTTATATAGTCACATATATAGTTACATAGTTATATAGTCACATAGTTATATAGTTACATATATAGTTTCATATATAGTTATATAGTTACACAGTTATATATTCATATAGTTATATAGTTACATATATAGTTACATAGTTATATAGTTACATAGTTATATAGTTACATAGTTACAAAGTCACATAGTTACATAGTTATATAGTTACATAGTTATATAGTTATATAGTTACATAGTTATATAGTTATATAGTTATATAGTTACATAGTTATATAGTTACATAGTTATATAGTTATATAGTTACATAGTTATATAGTCATATAGTTACATAGTCACATAGTTACATAGTTACATAGTTACATAGTTATATAGTTATATAGTTACATAGTTACATAGTTACATAGTTATATAGTTACATAGTTATATAGTTACATAGTTACATACTTACATAGTTATATAGTTACATAGTTATATAGTTACATAGTTACATAGTTATATAGTTACATAGTTATATAGTTACACAGTTATATAGTTACATAGTTATATAGTTACATAGTTATATAGTTACATAGTTACATACTTACATAGTTATATAGTTACATAGTTATATAGTCACAGTTGCATAGTTACATAGTTATATAGTTACATAGTTACACAGTTACATAGTTATATAGTTACATAGTTATATAGTTACATAGGTACATAGTTACATAGTTATATAGTTATATAATTACATAGTTATATAGTTACATAGATATATAGTTACATAGTTATATAGTTACATAGTTATATAGTTATATAATTACATAGTTATATAGTTACATAGATATATAGTTACATAGTTATATAGTTACATAGTTATATAGTTACATAGATATATAGTTACATAGTTATATAGTTACATAGTTATATAGTTACATAGTTATATAGTTACATAGTTATATATTTATATATTTATATAGTTACATAGTTATATAGTTACATAGTTACACAGTTACATAGTTATATAGTTACATAGTTATATAGTTATATAGTTACATAGATATATAGTTACATAGTTATATAGTTATATAGATATATAGTTACATAGTTATATAGTTACATAGTTACATAGTTATATAGTTATATAGTTACATAGTTATATAGTTACATAGTTACATATATAGTTACATAGTTATATAGTTACATAGTTATATTTTTATATAGTTACATAGTTACATATATAGTTACATAGTTATATAGTTATATAGTTACATATATAGTTACATCGTTACATAGTTATATAGTTACATAGTTATATTTTTATATAGTTACATAGTTACATATTTATATAGTTACATAGTTACATAGTTATATAGTTACATATATAGTTACATAGTTATATAGTTACATAGTTACATATTTATATAGTTACATAGTTACATAGTTATATAGTTACATAGATAAACAAATATATCTAGCAGCACCGGTGTATGGTGGGTGCAAATCCTCAGGAACAGACCACGCTCCAAACTTGATAATATTCAAAAAATAGGCAGCACTCCGCAGTAAATGTGAAAATAGGGTACTTTTATTGCCCCCTGTGCAACGTTTCAGCTCTGTCCTCTAGAGCCTTTCTCAAGCAAATAACATGTGATACATTCCAAGTATATAACATAGTGACAATCAAGTGTGTGAATCAAACATAATCAAAGAAAAAGTATATAACAGCAACAAAAAAATAGCGTAATAAATACATAGTAAAAAGTGACACATCAGAATTAAACATATAGTGTCAAAGTAAGATGGATAAGCAACAGTTAATGTGCATATAACTCACAATACAGTTAAAGTATCCAATTAAGAGTAGTGTTCACATGTGTGTGAATCATGTGTGAAACATAAAAACAAATTAAAATTGAAAATCACCTCAAAGGACGTGCTATCACGGCGCCGCCATAGCGGTAAGCGAAAAAACGCTATTGCGCATGCGTTGGAATATTGCCATGTTCTAAATATTGCGGATATCCGGTATGCATTCGCGCATGCGCAATGAAGCGCAGACGCGATACGGACATCTTTAAATAGGGAAAAGTCCCATTTGTTTAGGGTTATATCAAAAGGTATGTGTATATATATCTTAAATAACCGAATCATACCATAATGGGGACTATATAGCTCCCAATCTAAGATAAAGCTTTATCAATGGAGAGTGTGAATACATTCAAATGAATGTCCCAACAGGGCATCCAAAGAGGAGAGAGGCATAAGCGCAGCGGTACAGCCCTGTTCACACCAGAGTTTTAAGTATTGTTGTTAAAAATGGAGTTCAAGGTGTGGCCGGTGGCCATTCTATAAATGCCCATCCCCACCTCACTAGTGGGTAAAACAAATGCAATGCAGACATGTCATATGTCCCCTTGCCGTATTGTTTCCCGTAACTCCTATATTTGTACTTTGAGAAGTCAAAATAAATACCGCATCTACGTCTGAACCTCTCAATCCTATAGGTTCTATCGATATGTATATAATACACCCTCTAGAGATATAATGGCATACTACATATACTGATATATATTTTTTTATAGAATATTATAATATGATATCCGCAAAAAATAAAAATTGCAAAAATTCCATGAAAAATATAATAATTTTTAATAATATTAGATAATAATTATACACAGAAAAATCTGTGATATTCTTCGTCTGTCGAGGTAATCTTCAAACAGGTTCAAAAGAACGCTCTAAAGAAAAATAGAGAAAAGTAAATATCAATATTTCAAACAGGTAATAAAACCAATAAGTATACATGTTAATAATTACTGATAATAACATCAAGTGTATCAACATAATGGGGCATGACGGAAAGAGGAAGGAAAATCTCTCACATTACTCCACTAAACACATAATCGACATTGAGCCCATTTGGTTTCAGGGTGTTGAGCCTATTGATCCATTGCAACTCCCTAGTTTTTAATAGTCTGGTCCTGTTGCCACCTCGTCTCAGGGGGGGTATGTGATCCAAGATCCAAAATTTTAGTTGCTGTTCTGTATGGCCCATCTCCGAAAAATGTTTCGAAACAGGTAAATCCAAACGCTTTTTTCTAATCGTATACCTATGTTGGTTTAATCTGATTTTTAACTCAAGTGTGGTTTCACCCACATATAGTAGATGACAAGGACATTGTAGAACATAAACAACAAAATCTGTGTTGCACGTTAGAAAATGTCTAATCTGGAAGATTCTTTGCGTGATGGGGTGTGTAAAAGTGGGGCCTTTTTGTATAAGCTTACAATTTATACAATTTAAGCAGGGGAAACAGCCAACCCTGGGTTTAGCCAGATATGTCTGTCCAGTGGATTTAAGGGACCCAACATCGGTTTTCACCAATCTGTCCCTAAGGCTTTTGGATCTGCGATAAGAGAGCAGCGGATATTTCGAGAATTCAGGAATATGTGTCAAACAATTGTTTAACATGGGCCAGTCCCGTCTGATAATATCTGTAATAGCCTTACTCTGATCTGTAAATGTTGAAATAAATGGAATACGATCCATTTTTGATTTAGTTTCCTTAGGTCTAAGAAGTGTGTCCCTATCCATTAGAGCTACTTTTGACCTATGCTTATTCAATATTCTTGCTGGATAACCCCGAGTACGGAATCGATTGATCATGTTTCCGAGAGTCACGGTGGCGGTGTCTGTGTCACTGACTATCCTTTTGACCCTCATCAGTTGGCTAGTTGGTAAATTCTCAACCATACTACGTGGGTAGTTGCTGCTATATAGAAGTAGATTGTTGCAATCTGTAGGTTTTGTGTAGAGCTCAGTACTGAAGGTGTTGTTATTGATCTTAACCAGGACATCTAGAAACTGAATCTCAGTATCTGACTGTACCAATGTAAATTTGACCTTATCATCATGCATATTAATGCATGAAAAGAAGTCCAAGTCCAAGTACCCTATTTTCACATTTACTGCGGAGTGCTGCCTATTTTTTGAATATTATATAGTTACATAGTTACATAGTTATATAGTTACATAGTTATATAGAGATCCAAAAAATAGGCAGCACACCGTAGAATATAGTGAAAAAGAGGGTACTTTTAATAAAGTACCCTCTTTTTCACTATATTCTACGGTGTGCTGCCTATTTTTTGGATCTCTGTTGATATTGAGAGCTTGGTCTGCTCCCTGGGGCCTGCACCCACATCCTTCAACCGGTGCTGGATGGATCTTTCTTGTTTTTCTACATAGTTATATAGTTACATAGTTATATAGTTACATAGTTATATAGTTACATAGTTATATATTTAGTTACATAGTTATATAGTTACATAGTTATATATTTAGTTACATAGTTATATAGTTACATAGTTACATAGTTACATATTTAGTTACATAGTTATATAGTTACATAGTTATATAGTTACATAGTTACATAGTTATATAGTTATATAGTTACATAGTTATATAGTTACATAGTTATATAGTTACATAGTTACATAGTCACATAGTTATATAGTTACATAGTTATATAGTTACATAGTTATATAGTTACATAGTTATATAGTTACATATATAGTTACATAGTTATATAGTCACATAGTTATATAGTTACATAGTTATATAGTTATATAGTCACATAGTTATATAGTTATATAGTTACATAGTTATATAGTTATATAGTTACATAGTTATATAGTTATATAGTTATATAGTCACATAGTTATATAGTTATATAGTTACATATATAGTTATATAGTTACATAGTTATATAGTTACATAGTTACATAGTTATATAGTTAAATATATAGTTACATAGTTACATAGTTATATAGTTACATATATAGTTACATAGTTATATCGTTACATATATAGTTACATAGTTATATAGTTACATAGTTTATATGACCGTCTTAAACAGTCGTATTGTGTTTATATTATCCTCTTATGTATATATTTTAGGACTGTTACATTTTTGGTCCATGTATTATTAATGCAATTATGCCAGTTCTTATGTCCTAATATGGAAGTTCTTATTTGGTATCACACCGCATATCATCTGTGGGTGATCTACCAACTCGTTAGCACCTAATTTGCTTTGGATCTGCTAGTACTCACCGTTCTTTACATCCTATTTCCATTCCGGTCCTCCACTGCTAAAGCTCCGCGGTCGTGTGCGTTTCAATATGCGTTCCAACGATATTTTGTGTCCCTCCTCGGCTTCCGTAGTTTCGTCCGTCGTTTTAACAACAAGCGACGCTTGACTCATCAGTCTGGTTATATCTTGTTATTTTATTATTTTAGATTAAACACATATATATATAATCAATGCAATCGATTGTACGATTAGTTACAATATGCATATATAAAAATATTCCCGTTCGGAAATTCTTAGTATCACGGCATAGTAAATCTGGCTGAAATTGATATGCGCTCATAATACGCGAAGTATTTTCGTATCATCATCATCATTTTTGTCTTTCTCTGATATGTAAAACTACTATCCATGTATGCTTTTATTGTTATTGTAATTTTTTATTTCCTGTGACCTTTAACCTGTCCAGTCTGGCGGTCTTTTTTCCTGTCCCCTTTATTATAAATGGGCTGGAAACCGCATAGTCTGTATTGGCCTGAGGAAGACGCCGGTTCGGTGTCGAAACGCGTAGCCTATTTGACAATATAGTCCTTTATTCTCGATGGTCGTCCAAACTCTCCTATTACTTTAAACACCTATCCAAGCAGCGCCGTCGGTCCGGTTTTTCTCCATTTTCAACCACCCTTCAATTGACATCAAGCTTTGTTTGCTGTGTTCGGACCTGGCTGCAGCTTTCCATGCCTTTCTGACACCTATGGTGTCCACCATCCGAGGTGAGCGTAATTGTTTCATCCACCGTGGCCCTTTAGCCTATCCGTTTTTCATTTGGCGTTTTGTGGCGCCGTGTCTTTTTTCTAATCTACTTAGTATAGTTATATACAGTGAAGGAAATAAGTATTTGATCCCTTGCTGATTTTGTAAGTTTGCCCACTGTCAAAGTCATGAACAGTCTAGAATTTTTAGGCTAGGTTAATTTTACCAGTGAGAGATAGAGTATATAAAAAAAAAAAAAGAAAATCACATTGTCAAAATGATATATATTTATTTGCATTGTGCACAGAGAAATAAGTATGTGACCCCCTACCAACCATTAAGAGTTCAGCCTCCTCCAGACCAGTTACTGCTCCAAATCAACTTGGTGCCTGCATTATAGACAGCTCTTACATGGTCACCTGTATAAAAGACTCCTGTCCACAGACTCAATGATCAGTCTGACTCTAACCTCTACAACATGGGCAAGACCAAAGAGCTTTCTAAGGATGTCAGGGACAAGATCATAGACCTGCACAAGGCTGGAATGGGCTACAAAACCATAAGTAAGACGCTGGGTGAGAAGGAGACAACTGTTGGTGCAATAGTAAGAAAATGGAAGACATACAAAATGACTGTCAATCCACATCGATCTGGGGCTCCATGCAAAATCTCACCTCGTGGGGTATCCTTGATCCTGAGGAAGGTGAGAGCTCAGCCGAAAACTACCCGGGGGGAACTTAATGATCTCAAGGCAGCTGGGACCACAGTCACCAAGAAAACCATTGGTAACACATTACGCCGTAATGGATTAAAATCCTGCAGTGCCCGCAAGGTCCCCCTGCTCAAGAA
This sequence comes from Rhinoderma darwinii, assembly GCF_050947455.1. Classification (NCBI taxonomy): domain Eukaryota; kingdom Metazoa; phylum Chordata; class Amphibia; order Anura; family Rhinodermatidae; genus Rhinoderma; species Rhinoderma darwinii. Next base: position 172,170 of record NC_134692.1, read on the forward strand.
GGCACATGTACAGGCCCGTCTGACGTCTGCAAATGAACATCTGGATGATTCTGAGAGTGATTGGGAGAAGGTGCTGTGGTCAGATGAGACTAAAATTGAGCTCTTTGGCATTAACTCAACTCGCCGTGTTTGGAGGAAGAGAAATGCTGCCTATGACCCAAAGAACACCGTCCCCACTGTCAAGCATGGAGGTGGAAACATTATGTTTTGGGGGTGTTTCTCTGCTAAGGGCACAGGACTACTTCACCGTATCAATGGGAGAATGGATGGAGCCATGTACTGTCAAATCCTGAGTGACAACCTCCTTCCCTCCACCAGGACATTAAAAATGGCTCGTGGCTGGGTCTTCCAGCACGACAATGACCCGAAACATACAGCCAAAGCAACAAAGGAGTGGCTCAAAAAGAAGCACATTAAGGTCATGGAGTGGCCTAGCCAGTCTCCAGACCTTAATCCCATCGAAAACTTATGGAGGGAGCTGAAGATCCGAATTGCCAAGCGACAGCCTCAAAATCTTAATGATTTACAGATGATCTGCAAAGAGGAGTGGGCCAAAATTCCATCTAACATGTGTGCAAACCTCATCATCAACTACAAAAAACGTCTGACTGCTGTGCTTGCCAACAAGGGTTTTGCCACCAAGTATTAAGTCTTGTTTGCCAAAGGGATCAAATACTTATTTCTCTGTGCACGATGAAAATAAATATATATCATTTTGACAATGTTATTTTCTTTTTTTTTATATATATATATATATATATATAATCTCTCTCTCACTGGTAAAATTAACCTAGCCTAAAAATTCTAGACTGTTTATGACTTTGACAGTGGGCAAACTTACAAAATCAGCAAGGGATCAAATACTTATTTCCTTCACTGTAGTTACATATATAGTTACATATTTAGTTACATAGTTATATAGTTATATAGTTATATAGTTACATAGTTATATAGTTATATAGTTATATAGTTACATAGTTATATAGTTACATAGTTACATAGTTATATAGTTACATAGTTATATAGTTACATAGTTACATAGTTACATAGTTATATAGTTATATAGTTACATAGTTATATAGTTATATAGTTACATAGTTATATAGTTACATATATAGTTACATAGTTAGTACGGTTGAAAAAAGACACATATGTCCATCAAGTTCAACCAAGGGATGGGAAAGGTTACTCTTGGCCGGGCCCTTTAAGAAGCTTGTGACCCCGGGGACACCAGAGGATAAATCCTTAGAATCTGTGAAGTCTCAGAGGTGTCGCGGGGGGCTCATCTCTCACCCCAACTTTGTACCTTCATGAAATCACTTTTCTCAGAAATTGATAAAAAAAAAAAGAAGGGAAATGAAGTCTGAGAATAAAAGAACAAATTGAAGATTTTCTGCGAGTCACGATGAGAAACTGGTGAGACAGGAATGTCCGGCGTTCTCACAGCCTCCGCGGCGTCATCACCAAATCCATCAATCCTCGTGTCTATTATCACAGCGAAAGTGCGACACAAAAATGTTCCTGAGTGTGAAAATATTCAGACGTCCCCAGGAGGAAATCTTCGGCCCCCAGGAAGCGAACGCAGACATCACATTACTGACGATCACACAGCACCCACCCCATAAGAACCCTGCAGGGGGAGAGGTGATCCAGAGACCTCCACGTGACGCATGTGATGCTCCTTCCCAGACATTGTAGGGATCGTTCCCTGTGTAATGTCCCAGCCGTGTAGGACGAGGGCCCCTCCCCAGTGCTCGGTGTAACAACAATTTTATCATCTTATAGACCAAAAATATACTGATAAGGATGTAAGATTGTGAGCTCCTGGGGACAGGGAGTGGGGAAAAACATCTGTATAGCGCTGCGGAGTATAAGTTACAGAAATAAATAATAGAATGAAAATAGAAAGCCTCCGACTCCTGGGACAGTTTAGTGTCACCTCACATGGGCGCCATCATCATCTCTAACCGGTTGTCACCAAGCTTTGCTAGTCACCTGAGCCGCACATAGACCTCATGCAGTGAAACCTCCCCCGCTCCGATATCCCTGAAGATTGGCGTTCAGGAGACAGTAGAGAACAAATAAGTTTGTGCCCCCTGATGATCACCTGACTTCTGCTGCGATTCTCTCTGGATCTGCAGGTTTGAGATCACACATTGGACAGAGTGGGGGAGCGCAGGTTACAGACGGACATATTTACAGAGAAAAGAGCGTCCACCGACTTCAAGAATAGAGCCAAGATCTACCGTGCCTCCCAGTCATTGACCTGATGATGGCCTGAAATGGGGGAACACCTAATAATTCCTGCACGCCCAGTCTGTCAGGGCTCATTACAAACCTCCTAACTTTCAAGTATCGCAAAGAGGGACAACAGATGCGGTGCGCGTATCGCAGCAATTTTTTTTTCCTTTTAAGCCATGCTTGTAATCTCGCCCAATCTTTGCCCATACACACCCGGTTCAGCCCACACAGTATAATACCCCCATAGCTACCACCATACCTTACAGTATAATGTCCCTTAGCTGCCACCATACAGTATAATGCCATCTTAGCTGCCTCTAAGTGCCCACATATAAATTGTCAGCGCCCTTGTAGATAGAGCCAAAGTGCCCATGTAGATAGTAACACACCCCCTTGAAGACGGCACCACCACCCCCACCCCCCCATGTAGATAGCACATTTGGGGTTCCTTCTAGGAGCGGAATTCCCAGCCAGAGTATCGGGTACGAGGACTCCGTTCCAGGAGAAACCCCTGATGTCACAGTCCATATATGGACAGTGACGTCAGGGTTTCCCTATAGGAGCAGAATCCCCGGCCAGAGCTTTGGCAATGTTCTGACAGGGGATTCCGCTACAGGAGTAGCCCTTGACATCATTATCCATATATGTGTTAGGAAACACCTGTTCCCTTAAGGTCGCTATGACGACCTGTCTAACTTCAGGCCAGTTCTTCTTTTACCTTGAGCCTATTTCTCTCCTCCGCCCTTCTGCCAATCAGCTGTGGGGTTGTATTTATGCCTGTCTTTTTCCACCTGTCTTTGCTTGTGAATTTTCCTATCTCCTGTTTTCTGATCAAGCTCCTGACTGCTCCTGCACTTTTGATTTCTGGACCTCGTGCATACTGACCTCGGCTTATCTTTCATTAACCCTCTGCTTACCGATTCTGATTATCAGCTCCCGGCTGGTTTTGACCGTGTCTTGTCTAACCTATTGTCTGTCTGGTTTCCGGCTCAGGTTTGCCTGCATTGCACCTTTTATCCAAAACTACACTCTGTTAAGACAACCTGGGTTCTAAGCAGCAAAGTCCATCCCACCTTGTGGTCGGCTCCGGCGAACACCTTAGAGTAGCTGTAAAGGATCTGCCAGGCACTGCTTCGGGGTTAACTCCCAGAATTAATCAGTCAACACCTGAGTGTACATCCCTGAGACAGACACCAGCTTCCTCCACTCAGGCTGGCAGGCTTAGGAGTGGGAGAGCCTATCGCAACCTGGCCAGACTCAGCTAGCTCCCGCCCTCGGTCTATTTAAGCCTGCTCTTCCTGTCCATCTGTGCTTGTGAATTCTTTCCTTGAGGTTTCCTGGCCCAGCTACAGCTCCTGCTACTTTTTGATCCTGCTCCATACAGACCCCGGCTTACCGACTACTCTTCTGCTTTTCGCTTTGTACCTCGCACTCTCCTGGCTTGCGATAGGCTCTCCCACTCCTAAGCCTGCCAGCCTGAGTGGAGGAAGCTGGTGTCTGTCTCAGGGATGTACACTCAGGTGTTGACTGATTAATTCTGGGAGTTAACCCCGAAGCAGTGCCTGGCAGATCCTTTACAGTAGCCTTTGATGCTGTCTTCTAATAAAGTAGAAGACAAGTGTCAGACGGGAGCAGAACCTGTGGACACTACTGAGGGGCGGAGCTGTGGAGGAGGTGCAGAAGTTTGTGACCCCTCATTCTTACCTGATGTAAAGTTGTCCCTGTCGAGTGCCAGACTCACAGGCATTCATTTTGTTTCCTGTATGGAGTCGCTGTAAAAGGTCCAACAATCGCAAGTCATCCAGTGACCTGGTCACCATGTTCACTGTGGCGTTAACCCCTTAAGAACACAGCATATTGTGGGCCTTCAGGACACAGGGATTTTTTTTTCCATTCTTGTTGACGTGGTCAAGAGAGCCGTCCCGAGTTTTGCAGGGTGGGTTGTAGTTTTAATTATTGTCCTTATGTTGAATATATATAAACTATTATATTTTTGCCTATACTGTGTAGCATAGGTTGCTATTAAAGAATAATGCAGAGACTCCTGTGTCTACCTTGTGTATACCTGTTTTAGTTGATGAGCCATTTATGGGTTGTCTGCCATCTTGGTTCCTTCTTCCCCTCTAATATTGTTCCCCTAATGCAGACTACATTGCTTCTGGCTTTGCAGAGGCGGCAGAGTCTCATCACACTGCACTTTCTCTGCTCTGAGTCCTATCTAAGTGCAGCAAGTAATAGATCAGTGAAATAGAACTTCTGTCTTAACACTGCAGACTCTGTGTATTCCTAAGTGATGCAGATTCAGTATGTCTCCCTTGTCTCCTGTTAGTGATAGATCAGCGACATAAAACTTCTGTATTCCCACTGCAGAGTCTCAGTATATCCTATGTAATGCAGCTTCACACTGCTTTATATGCCTCCTGCTAGTGATAGATCAGCGACCTAGAACTTCTGTCTTAACACTGCAGACTCTGTGTATTCCTATTTGATGCAGATTCAGTATGTCTCCCTTGTCTCCTGTTAGTGATAGATCAGCAACATAGAACTTCTGTACTCACACTGCAGAGTCTCAGTATATCATATGTAATGCAGCTTCACACTGCTCTATATGCCTCCTGCTAGTGATAGATCAGCGACATAGAACTTCAGTCCTCACACTGCAGACTCTGTGAATTCCTAAGTGATGCAGATTCAGTATGTCTCCCTTGCCTCCTGCTAGTGATAGATCAGCGACATAGAATTTCTGTCATCACACTGCAGAGTCTCAGTATATCCTACATAATGCAGATCAATCTGTCTATTCTGTGTTTTGCTTGCGTTAGGTTTCTCCATGTCCGTCCTTACAAGCAGGAGACCGTGAGCAGCATCTCATAGAAACATACTGGACTTTGTGTATTAGTTGTGTGTATTGATGAGAGATGTGTTCTGAATTAGTTGTGTGTAGTGATAAGGGGTGTGCTGTGTATTAGCTGTGTGTAGTGATTAGGGGTGTGTTCTGAATTAGTTGTGTGTTGTGTATTAGTTGTGTGTAGTGATGAAGGGTATGTAGTGTATTAGTTGCGTGTAGTGATGTAGTGTATTAGTTGTGTGTAGTGATGAGGGGTGTGAACATGTATTAGTTGTGTGTAGTGATGAGTGTGATGTGTATTAGTTATGTGTAGTAATGAGTGGTGTGTTGTGTATTAGTTGTGTGCAGTGATTAGTTGTGTATAGTGATGAGAGGTGTGTAGTGTATTAGTTGTGTGTAGTTAAGAGGGGGTGTAGTGTGTGCTGATGACGAGTCTGTTGTGTACTAGTTGTGTGTAGCACTGAGGTGTGTATTGTGAATTAGTTGTGTGTAGTAATAAGAGATGTGTAGTGATTAGTTGTGCGTAGTGTATTAGTTGTGTGTAGTGATGTAGCGTATTAGTTGTGTGTAGTGATTAGTATTGTGTTGTGTGTAGTGATGAGGGGTGTGTAGTGTATTAGTTGTGTGTAGTGATGAGGGGTGTGTAGTGTATTAGTTGTGTATGGTGTATTAGTTGTGTGTAGTGATGAGGGGTGTAATGTGTATTAGTTGTGTGTAGTGATGAGGGGTGTGATGTGTATTAGTTGTGTGTAGTGATGAGGTGTGTAATGTGTATTAGTTGTGTGTAGTGATGAGGGGTGTGATGTGTATTAGTTGTGTGTAGTGATGAGGGGTGTAATGTGTATTAGTTGTGTGTAGTGATGAGGGGTGTGTAGTGTATTAGTTGTGTGTAGTTAAGAGGGGGGTGTAGTGTGTGCATCGATTAGTATTGTGTTGTGTATTAGTTGTGTGTAGTGATGAGTAGTGTGTTGTGTATTAGTTGTGTGTAGAGATGAGGTTTGTGTGTAGTGCATTAGTTGTGTGTAGTGTGTAGTGATGTAGTGTATTAGTTGTGTGTAGTGATAAAGGGTATGTAGTGTATTAGTTTTGTGTAGTGATGATGTTTGTGTATTAGTTGTGTGTAGTGATGAATGGTATGTAGTGTATTGGTTGTGTGTAGTGAAGAGGGGTGTGTTGTGTATTAGTTGTGTGTAGTGATGAAGGGTGTGTTGTGTGTAGTGATGAGGGATGTGTTGTGTATTAGTTGTGTGTAGTGATGAAGGGTATGTAGTGTATTAGTTATTTGTAGAGATGAGGGTTGTGTTGTGTGTAGTGATGAGGGGTGTGTAGTGTATTAGTTGTGTGTAGTGATTTGTTGTGTATTAGTTGTGTGTAGTGATTAGTATTGTGTTGTGTATTAGTTGTGTGTAAAGATGAGGGGTGTGTTGTGTATTAGTTGTGTGTAGTGATGAGTGGTGCGTAGTGTATTAGTTTTGTGTAGTGGTGTATTGTGTGTAGAGATGAGAGGTGTGCTGTGTATTAGTTGTGTGTAGTGATGAGGTTTGTGTGTAGTGATGAGGGGTGTGATGTGTATTAGTTGTGTGTAGTGATAAGGGGTGTGATGTGTATTAGTTGTGTGTAGTGATGAGGGGTGTAATGTGTATTAGTTGTGTGTAGTGATGAGGGGTGTAATGTGTATTAGTTGTGTGTTATGATGAGGTTTGTGTGTAGTGTATTATTTGTGTGTAGTGATGAGGGGTGTGATGTGTATTAGTTGTGATTAGTATTGTGTTGTGTATTAGTTGTGTGTAGTGATGAGGGGTGTGATGTGATTTAGTTGTGTGTAGTGATTAGTATTGTTTTGTGTATTAGTTGTGTATATCGATGAGGTGTGTGTGTAGTGATCCGTTGTGTATTAGTTGTGTGTAGTGTGTAGTGATGTTGTGTATTAGTTGTGTGTAGTGATTAGTATTGTGTTGTGTATTAGTTGTGTGTAGTGTGTAGTGATGTAGTGTATTAGTTGTGTGTAGTGTGTGGTGATGTAGTGTATTAGTTGTGAGTAGAGATGAGGTTTGTGTGTAGTGATTAGTTGTGTGCAGTGATGAGGGGTGTGTTGTGTATTAGTTGTGTGTAGTGTGTAGTGATGTAGTGTATTAGTTGTGTGTAGTGTGTGGTGATGTAGTGTATTAGTTGTGAGTAGAGATGAGGTTTGTGTGTAGTGATGAGGGGTGTGTTGTGTATTAGTTGTGTGTAGAGATGAGGTTTGTGTGTAGTGCATTAGTTGTGTGTAGTGTGTAGTGATGTAGTGTATTAGTTGTGTGTAGTGTGCGGTGATGTAGTGTATTAGTTGTGTGTAGAGATGAGGTTTGTGTGTAGTGATCCGTTGTGTATTATTTGTGTGTAGGTATCCGTTTTGTATTAGTTGTGTGATGTGTATTAGTTGTGTGTAGTGATTAGTATTGTGTATTAGTTGTGTGTAGTGATCCGTTGTGTATTAGTTGTGTGATGTGTATTAGTTGTGTGTAGTGATTAGTATTGTGTATTAGTTGTGTGTAGTGATTAGTATTGTGTATTAGTTGTGTGTAGTGATCCGTTGTGTATTAGTTGTGTGATGTGTATTAGTTGTGTGTAGTGATTAGTATTGTGTATTAGTTGTGTGTAGTGATCCGTTGTGTGATGTGTATTAGTTGTGTGTAGTGATCCGTTGTGTATTAGTTGTGTGATGTGTATTAGTTGTGTGTAGTGATTAGTATTGTGTATTAGTTGTGTGTAGTGATCCGTTGTGTATTAGTTGTGTGATGTGTATTAGTTGTGTGTAGTGATTAGTATTGTGTATTAGTTGTGTGTAGTGATTAGTATTGTGTATTAGTTGTGTGTAGTGATCCGTTGTGTATTAGTTGTGTGATGTGTATTAGTTGTGTGTAGTGATTAGTATTGTGTATTAGTTGTGTGTAGTGATCCGTTGTGTGATGTGTATTAGTTGTGTGTAGTGATCCGTTGTGTATTAGTTGTGTGATGTGTATTAGTTGTGTGTAGTGATTAGTATTGTGTATTAGTTGTGTATATCGATGAGGTGTGTGTGTTGGTTGGGTTTTCTTTCTCATATTTCGTTGCCTTGACGTCTTACATTAATTTGCTGAGGAATCTGCAGACGCTGCGTCCAGGTGTGAATTCCGCCGCTTAGACGCTCCATGCATCAATATGAGTCATGAGGGTAAAGTCTTCCCCCTAATGTGAGTGTTTGGGGTTGACCTCTGTGCCGCTGCCGCCGCCGCCGCCGCTGCTGGATGTTTTTCACATTAACTCTGTCAACAGAAGATTGAAAACTCCAAGAGTGGAACTAAATGTAAGGAGGAGGCGAGAAGCGGCGAGAAGCGGCGAGGAGGCCGGTGCTGTTATCACTACTGCAGATTGTCGCGCTGGCCCTGATAATACCATAACATAAACCGTGTACTGGAGCTCCACCCCATATCACACATCGCCAATCCCTGCCCCTATAATGAAGACGTGACCTCCAGAGATGTTGTTCCATTCATTCTAGACCAATCAAAGTAATGGAGACCCCTGAACCCAAAGACGACCCAAAGACGAGAACATGAACCCGAGGAGCAATAATACCATGTATCTCATTGAAGCAGAATGGCGCCTGGACGCCTTATGAGTATGAGACACGTGATTGCGCCATTGTCAACCCCAGATCTCCCTGCAGAACGGACTGTAGCAGATTTTATAAATGTTCCCCACTGGGTCGAGGCACCGACATCTCCACACTCGGCGGTCCAAATTATTATGCAAATGTTATTTTTGGCTGATTTTCCTGAATAGTCGATGCAATGACAGTCAGTATAATCTTCAGCATCAACCGCGGGAGCATAATGAGAATTTTATTGATAAATCTCCGAATGAGAACAGATTTTTTTTGTTTCACATTATTATTCACAACAGAGATCAGAACATTTACAGGTTGTAACGAGAAGTAAAACGGTCATTTGTTGAATTTGCAGCATCAGGAGGTCATATTTACAGACATCACAAGCTCTTTCACTCCAAAAACACTTCCCAGGCCAAGTTACATGTTACACAGGACCCTCCTCTGATATCACCTGCACAGCACAAGTTACATGTTACACAGGACCCTTCTCTGATATCACCTGCACAGCACAAGTTACATGTTACACAGGACCCTCCTCTGATATCACCTGCACAGGACAAGTTACATGTTACACAGGACCCTTCTCTGATATCACCTGCACAGGACAAGTTACATGTTACACAGGACCCTTCTCTGATATCACCTGCACAGGACAAGTTACATGTTACACAGGACCCTCCTCTGATATCACCTGCACAGCACACGTTACATGTTACACAGGACCCTCCTCTGATATCACCTGCACAGCACAAGTTACATGTTACACAGGACCCTCCTCTGATATCACCTGCACAGGACAAGTTACATGTTACACAGGACCCTTCTCTGATATCACCTGCACAGCACAAGTTACATGTTACACAGGACCCTTCTCTGATATCACCTGCACAGCACAAGTTACATGTTACACAGGACCCTCCTCTGATATCACCTGCACAGGACAAGTTACATGTTACACAGGACCCTCCTCTGATATCACCTGCACAGCACACGTTACATGTTACACAGGACCCTCCTCTGATATCACCTGCACAGCACAAGTTACATGTTACACAGGACCCTCCTCTGATATCACCTGCACAGGACAAGTTACATGTTACACAGGACCCTTCTCTGATATCACCTGCACAGCACAAGTTACATGTTACACAGGACCCTTCTCTGATATCACCTGCACAGCACACGTTACATGTTACACATGACCCTCCTCTGATATCACCTGCACAGCACACGTTACATGTTACACAGGACCCTCCTCTGATATCACCTGCACAGCACAAGTTACATGTTACACAGGACCCTTCTCTGATATCACCTGCACAGCACACGTTACATGTTACACAGGACCCTCCTCTGATATCACCTGCACAGGACAAGTTACATGTTACACAGGACCCTCCTCTGATATCACCTGCACAGCACAAGTTACATGTTACACAGGACCCTCCTCTGATATCACCTGTACAGCACAAGTTACATGTTACACAGGACCCTCCTCTGATATCACCTGCACAGGACAAGTTACATGTTACACAGGACCCTCCTCTGATATCACCTGCACAGGACAAGTTACATGTTACACAGGACCCTTCTCTGATATCACCTGCACAGGACAAGTTACATGTTACACAGGACCCTCCTCTGATATCACCTGCACAGGACAAGTTACATGTTACACAGGACCCTCCTCTGATATCACCTGCACAGGACAAGTTACATGTTACACAGGACCCTCCTCTGATATCACCTGCACAGCACAAGTTACATGTTACACAGGACCCTCCTCTGATATCACCTGCACAGGACAAGTTACATGTTACACAGGACCCTCCTCTGATATCACCTGCACAGCACACGTTACATGTTACACAGGACCCTCCTCTGATATCACCTGCACAGCACAAGTTACATGTTACACAGGACCCTCCTCTGATATCACCTGCACAGGACAAGTTACATGTTACACAGGACCCTTCTCTGATATCACCTGCACAGCACAAGTTACATGTTACACAGGACCCTTCTCTGATATCACCTGCACAGCACAAGTTACATGTTACACAGGACCCTTCTCTGATATCACCTGCACAGCACAAGTTACATGTTACACAGGACCCTCCTCTGATATCACCTGCACAGCACAAGTTACATGTTACACAGGACCCTTCTCTGATATCACCTGCACAGGACAAGTTACATGTTACACAGGACCCTCCTCTGATATCACCTGCACAGCACAAGTTACATGTTACACAGGACCCTCCTCTGATATCACCTGCACAGCACAAGTTACATGTTACACAGGACCCTTCTCTGATATCACCTGCACAGCACAAGTTACATGTTACACAGGACCCTTCTCTGATATCACCTGCACAGCACAAGTTACATGTTACACAGGACCCTCCTCTGATATCACCTGCACAGGACAAGTTACATGTTACACAGGACCCTCCTCTGATATCACCTGCACAGCACAAGTTACATGTTACACAGGACCCTTCTCTGATATCACCTGCACAGGACAAGTTACATGTTACACAGGACCCTTCTCTGATATCACCTGCACAGCACAAGTTACATATTACACAGGACCCTTCTCTGATATCACCTTCACAGGACAAGTTACATGTTACACAGGACCCTTCTCTGATATCACCTGCACAGGACAAGTTACATGTTACACAGGACCCTCCTCTGATATCACCTGCACAGCACAAGTTACATGTTACACAGGAGCCTTCTCTGATATCACCTGCACAGCACAAGTTACATGTTACACAGGACCCTTCTCTGATATCACCTGCACAGCACAAGTTACATGTTACACAGGACCCTCCTCTGATATCACCTGCACAGGACAAGTTACATGTTACACAGGACCCTCCTCTGATATCACCTGCACAGCACAAGTTACATGTTACACAGGAGCCTTCTCTGATATCACCTGCACAGCACAAGTTACATGTTACACAGGACCCTTCTCTGATATCACCTGCACAGCACAAGTTACATGTTACACAGGACCCTTCTCTGATATCACCTGCACAGGACAAGTTACATGTTACACAGGACCCTCCTCTGATATCACCGGCACAGGCCAAGTTACATGTTACACAGGACCCTTCTCTGATATCACCTGCACAGGACAAGTTACATGTTACACAGGACCCTCCTCTGATATCACCTGCACAGCACAAGTTACATGTTACACAGGACCCTTCTCTGATATCACCTGCACAGCACAAGTTACATGTTACACAGGACCCTTCTCTGATATCACCTGCACAGGACAAGTTACATGTTACAAAGGACCCTTCTCTGATATCACCTGCACAGCACAAGTTACATGTTACACAGGACCCTCCTCTGATATCACCTGCACAGCACAAGTTACATGTTACACAGGACCCTCCTCTGATATCACCTGCACAGGACAAGTTACATGTTACACAGGACCCTTCTCTGATATCACCTGCACAGGACAAGTTACATGTTACACAGGACCCTTCTCTGATATCACCTGCACAGGACAAGTTACATGTTACACAGGACCCTCCTCTGATATCACCTGCACAGGCCAAGTTACATGTTACACAGGACCCTTCTCTGATATCACCTGCACAGGACAAGTTACATGTTACACAGGACCCTCCTCTGATATCACCTGCACAGCACAAGTTACATGTTACACAGGACCCTTCTCTGATATCACCTGCACAGGACAAGTTACATGTCACACAGGACCCTTCTCTGATATCACCTGCACAGGACAAGTTACATGTTACACAGGACCCTCCTCTGATATCACCTGCACAGGACAAGTTACATGTTACACAGGACCCTCCTCTGATATCACCTGCACAGCACATGTTACATGTTACACAGGACCCTTCTCTGATATCACCTGCACAGCACAAGTTACATGTTACACAGGACCCTTCTCTGATATCACCTGCAAAGCACAAGTTACATGTTACACAGGACCCTCCTCTGATATCACCTGCACAGCACAAGTTACATGTTACACAGGACCCTTCTCTGATATCACCTGCACAGCACAAGTTACATGTTACACAGGACCCTCCTCTGATATCACCTGCACAGGACAAGTTACATGTTACACAGGACCCTTCTCTGATATCACCTGCACAGCACAAGTTACATGTTACACAGGACCCTCCTCTGATATCACCTGCACAGGACAAGTTACATGTTACACAGGACCCTTCTCTGATATCACCTGCACAGCACAAGTTACATGTTACACAGGACCCTTCTCTGATATCACCCGCACAGGACAAGTTACATGTTACACAGGACCCTTCTCTGATATCACCTGCACAGGACAAGTTACATGTTACACAGGACCCTTCTCTGATATCACCTGCACAGCACAAGTTACATGTTACACAGGACCCTTCTCTGATATCACCTGCACAGCACAAGTTACATATTACACAGGACCCTTCTCTGATATCACCTTCACAAGACAAGTTACATGTTACACAGGACCCTCCTCTGATATCACCTGCACAGGACAAGTTACATGTCACACAGGACCCTTCTCTGATATCACCTGCACAGCACAAGTTACATGTTACACAGGACCCTCCTCTGATATCACCTGCACAGCACAAGTTACATGTTACACAGGACCCTCCTCTGATATCACCTCCACAGCACAAGTTACATGTTACACAGGACCCTCCTCTGATATCACCTGCACAGGACAAGTTACATGTTACACAGGACCCTCCTCTGATATCACCTGCACAGCACAAGTTACATGTTACACAGGACCCTTCTCTGATATCACCTGCACAGCACAAGTTACATGTTACACAGGACCCTTCTCTGATATCACCTGCACAGCACAAGTTACATGTTACACAGGACCCTTCTCTGATATCACCTGCACAGGACAAGTTACATGTTACACAGGACCCTCCTCTGATATCACCGGCACAGGCCAAGTTACATGTTACACAGGACCCTTCTCTGATATCACCTGCACAGGACAAGTTACATGTTACACAGGACCCTCCTCTGATATCACCTGCACAGCACAAGTTACATGTTACACAGGACCCTTCTCTGATATCACCTGCACAGCACAAGTTACATGTTACACAGGACCCTCCTCTGATATCACCTGCACAGCACAAGTTACATGTTACACAGGACCCTTCTCTGATATCACCTGCACAGCACAAGTTACATGTCACACAGGACCCTCCTCTGATATCACCTGCACAGGACAAGTTACATGTTACACAGGACCCTCCTCTGATATCACCTGCACAGCACAAGTTACATGTTACACAGGACCCTCCTCTGATATCACCTGCACAGGACAAGTTACATGTTACACAGGACCCTCCTCTGATATCACCTGCACAGCACAAGTTACATGTTACACAGGACCCTCCTCTGATATCACCTGCACAGGACAAGTTACATGTTACAAAGGACCCTTCTCTGATATCACCTGCACAGCACAAGTTACATGTTACACAGGACCCTCCTCTGATATCACCTGCACAGCACAAGTTACATGTTACACAGGACCCTCCTCTGATATCACCTGCACAGGCCAAGTTACATGTTACACAGGACCCTTCTCTGATATCACCTGCACAGGACAAGTTACATGTTACACAGGACCCTTCTCTGATATCACCTGCACAGGACAAGTTACATGTTACACAGGACCCTCCTCTGATATCACCGGCACAGGCCAAGTTACATGTTACACAGGACCCTTCTCTGATATCACCTGCACAGGACAAGTTACATGTTACACAGGACCCTCCTCTGATATCACCTGCACAGCACAAGTTACATGTTACACAGGACCCTTCTCTGATATCACCTGCACAGCACAAGTTACATGTTACACAGGACCCTCCTCTGATATCACCTGCACAGCACAAGTTACATGTTACACAGGACCCTCCTCTGATATCACCTGCACAGCACAAGTTACATGTTACACAGGACCCTCCTCTGATATCACCTGCACAGGACAAGTTACATGTTACACAGGACCCTTCTCTGATATCACCTGCACAGCACAAGTTACATGTTACACAGGACCCTCCTCTGATATCACCTGCACAGCACAAGTTACATGTTACACAGGACCCTCCTCTGATATCACCTGCACAGGACAAGTTACATGTTACACAGGACCCTCCTCTGATATCACCTGCACAGCACAAGTTACATGTTACACAGGACCCTTCTCTGATATCACCTGCACAGCACAAGTTACATGTTACACAGGACCCTTCTCTGATATCACCTGCACAGCACAAGTTACATGTTACACAGGACCCTCCTCTGATATCACCTGCACAGGACAAGTTACATGTTACACAGGACCCTCCTCTGATATCACCTGCACAGGACAAGTTACATGTTACACAGGACCCTCCTCTGATATCACCTGCACAGCACAAGTTACATGTTACACAGGACCCTTCTCTGATATCACCTGCACAGCACAAGTTACATAGGACCCTTCTCTGATATCACCTGCACAGCACAAGTTACATGTTACACAGGACCCTTCTCTGATATCACCTGCACAGGACAAGTTACATGTTACACAGGACCCATCTCTGATATCACCTGCACAGCACAAGTTACATGTTACACAGGACCCTCCTCTGATATCACCGGCACAGGACAAGTTACATGTTACACAGGACCCTTCTCTGATATCACCTGCACAGCACAAGTTACATGTTACACAGGACCCTTCTCTGATATCACCTGCACAGGACAAGTTACATGTTACACAGGACCCTCCTCTGATATCACCTGCACAGGACAAGTTACATGTTACACAGGACCCTTCTCTGATATCACCCGCACAGCACAAGTTACATGTTACACAGGACCCTTCTCTGATATCACCTGCACAGCACAAGTTACATGTTACACAGGACCCTCCTCTGATATCACCTGCACAGCACAAGTTACATGTTACACAGGACCCTTCTCTGATATCACCTGCACAGCACAAGTTACATGTTACACAGGACCCTTCTCTGATATCACCTGCACAGCACAAGTTACATGTTACACAGGACCCTTCTCTGATATCACCTGCACAGGACAAGTTACATGTTACACAGGACCCTTCTCTGATATCACCTGCACAGGACAAGTTACATGTTACACAGGACCCTTCTCTGATATCACCTGCACAGCACAAGTTACATGTTACACAGGACCCTTCTCTGATATCACCTGCACAGGACAAGTTACATGTTACACAAGACCCTTCTCTGATATCACCTGCACAGCACAAGTTACATGTTACACAGGACCCTTCTCTGATATCACCTGCACAGGACAAGTTACATGTTACACAGGACAATTCTCTGATATCACATGCACAGCACAAGTTACATGTTACACAGGACCCTTCTCTGATATCACCTGCACAGGACAAGTTACATGTTACACAGGACCATTCTCTGATTTCACCTGCACAGCACAAGTTACATGTTACACAGGACCCTCCTCTAATATCACCTGCACAGCACAAGTTACATGTTACACAGGACCCTCCTCTGATATCACCTGCACAGGACAAGTTACATGTTACACAGGACCCTCCTCTGATATCACCTGCACAGGACAAGTTACATGTTACACAGGACCCTTCTCTGATATCACCTGCACAGGACAAGTTACATGTTACACAGGACCCTTCTCTGATATCACCTGCACAGCACAAGTTACATGTTACACAGGACCCTCCTCTGATATCACCTGCACAGCACATGTTACATGTTACACAGGACCCTCCTCTGATATCACCTGCACAGGACAAGTTACATGTTACACAGGACCCTTCTCTGATATCACCTGCACAGGACAAGTTACATGTTACACAGGACCCTTCTCTGATATCACCTGCACAATTCTTCATCCATTGGATTTGTGAGTATTTGGACAGTTTCTGCTTGAATATCTTTGCAGGATGTCAGAATCACCTCCCAGAGCTTCTGTTTTGATGTGAACGGCCTCCCACCCTCATAGATATTTTGCTTGAGGATGCTCCAAAGGTTCTCAATAGGGTTGAGGTCAGGGGAACATGGGGGCCACACCATGAGTTTCTCTCCTTTTATGCCCATAGCAGCCAATGACACCGAGGTATTCTGTATGAGATGGTGCATTGTCATGCATGAAGATAATTTTGCTACGGAAGGCACGGTTCTTCTTTTTGTACCATGGAAGAAAGTGGTCAGTCATAAACTCTACGTACTTTGCAGAGGTCATTTTCACACTGTCAGGGACCCTAAAGGGGCCTTGTAAAGGATCTGCCAGACACAGCTTCTGTGTCGACGCCCGTGGGTAATCAGTCTGCACCTGCTCCTAAGTCTGAGAGAGTGACACGATCTTCTACCAGTCAGGCTGGGAGGCTGAGGAGTGGGAGAGCCTATCACAGCCTGGCCAGACGGAGCTAGCTCCCGCCCACTGTCTATTTATACCTGCATTTCCTGCTCCTCCTTTGCCTGTGATTCTGTCTGGTTTCCTGGCTCTGCTGCTCCTGCTATGATAATTGACCTTGCTTCATTTTTGACCCTGGCTTTACTGACTACGCTCCTGCTCTGCGATTTGTGCCTCGTGCACTCCTGGTTTGACTCGGCTCGTTCACTACTCTTGTTGCTCACTGTGTTGCCGTGGGCAACTGCCCCTTTTCCCTTAGCTTCTGTGTACCCTTGTCTGTTTGTCTGTCGTGCACTTATTGAGCGTAGGGACCATCGCCCAGTTGTACGCAGTCGCCTAGGACGGGCCGTTGCAAGTAGGCAGGGACTGAGTGGCGGGTAGATTAGGGCTCACCTGTCTGTCTCCCTACCGCGTCATTACATAATCACAGGCCCATATACCTTTTGTACCCTGGTCCCTGACACAACTATGGACCCCCTTGAGACCCTGGCTCAGCAAATGCAGGGCCTCTCCCTACAGGTCCAAGCCCTGGCTCAGAAGGGCAACCAGCACGATGCTACCCTGGTAGTGCCCCCCACCTCACCTCTTGAACCCTACCTCAATTTGCCTGACCGGTTCGCAGGGGACCGGAAGACTTTTTTCTCCTTTCGGGAGAGTTGTAGGCTCTATTTCCGTTTAAAGCCCCACTCCTCAGGTTCTGAGAGCCAGCAAGTGGGTATAATTATGTCCCGGCTCCAGGACGGGCCCCAAGAATGGGCCTTCTCCTTGGCTCCTGACGCCCCTGAACTTTCCTCTGTTGATCTTATTTTTTCCGCTCTCGGGCTCATACATGACGAGACTGACAAGACTGCCTTTGCCGGGAGTCAGCTGGTTAACTTACGTCAGGGTAAGAGACCCGTTGAGGAGTATTGTTCTGACTTTAGGAAGTGGTGCGTAGCTTCTCGGTGGAATGACCCTGCCTTAAGGTGCCAGTTTGGGTTGGGTCTGTCGAACGCCCTGAAAGACCTGTTAGTTAGCTATCCCTCTTCTGACTCCCTAGATCAGGTTATGGCTTTAGCGGTACGTCTTGACCGACGTCTCAGGGAACAACGACTGGAACGTTTTTGTGCCTTCCCCT
This sequence comes from Rhinoderma darwinii, assembly GCF_050947455.1. Lineage (NCBI taxonomy): Eukaryota > Metazoa > Chordata > Amphibia > Anura > Rhinodermatidae > Rhinoderma > Rhinoderma darwinii. The sequence continues at coordinate 190,476 of NC_134692.1, forward strand.
CTGACCCCCCCATGATGGCTCCCGAGGTTCCGTTGGTTCATTCTTCCACGGAAAACTCGCATGAACCTATGCAACTCGGGGCCTCCGTCTCTCCCCAACAACGTAGAGAGTTCCGCAGGAAGAATGGTCTCTGCTTCTATTGTGGGGATGACAAGCATCAAGTGAACACCTGTCCTAGACGTAAGAATAAGCAGCCGGAAGAACTTCCGCTCCTAAGTGACCGTCGGGGAGGTCACTTGGGCGCACAAGTATTTCCCGTATATATAAAACCTAATAAGATCTTGCTTCCCTTTCAGGTCTCTTTTGGTGGTAGGTCTGTCACCGGCAGCGCCTTCGTGGATTCAGGGTCTTCTGCTAATATCATGTCTGTGGAAATTGCTATGTCTCTAGCTATGCCTTTGATTGATTTGCCTAAACCTGTCCCGGTAGTGGGTATCGACTCCACTCCTCTTGCTAATGGTTATTTTACACAGCATACCCCTGTTTTTGAACTCCTTGTTGGCTCCATGCATTTGGAGCAGTGCCCTGTACTGGTGATGCAGGGATTATCGTCCGATTTGGTTTTAGGCCTTCCCTGGTTGCAGTTGCATAATCCCACGTTTGACTGGAATTCTGGGGATCTTACCAAATGGGGTAATGAATGCTTGACGTCGTGTTTTTCTGTTAATTCTATTTCTCCCCCTGAGGAGGTGAACACGCTACCTGAGTTTGTGCAGGACTTCGCTGATGTTTTCTCTAAGGAGGCCTCCGAAGTGTTACCTCCTCATAGAGAATACGATTGCGCTATCGATTTGGTACCAGGAGCTAAGCTCCCTAAGGGTAGGATATTTAATCTCTCTTGTCCCGAACGTGAAGCCATGAGAGAGTATATCCAGGAATGCCTGGCCAGGGGTTACATTCGCCCCTCTACTTCTCCGGTAGGTGCTGGCTTCTTCTTCGTAGGGAAGAAGGATGGTGGTCTTAGGCCGTGCATTGACTACCGTAACCTGAATAAGGTCCCTGTAAGGAACCAGTACCCCCTTCCTTTGATTCCTGATCTCTTCAATCAGGTTCAGGGGGCCCAATGGTTCTCTAAGTTTGATCTACGGGGGGCTTATAACCTTATCCACATCAAACAGGGGGATGAGTGGAAGACTGCATTTAACACGCCTGAAGGTCATTTCGAATACCTCGTCATGCCCTTTGGGTTGTGTAATGCTCCAGCGGTCTTCCAGAATTTCATAAATGAGATCTTAAGAGACTACCTGGGGGTATTTCTTGTAGTGTACCTTGATGACATACTTGTGTTTTCCAAGGACTGGTCCTCCCACATTGAGCATGTCAGGAATGTGCTCCAGGTCCTTCGGGAAAACAAACTGTTTGCTAAAACCAAAAAATGTGTGCTTGGGGTACAGGAGATACCATTTTTGGGTCAAATCCTCACTCCTAATGAATTCCGCATGGACCCTGCCAAGGTTCAGGCTGTGGCGGAATGGGTCCAACCTGCCTCCCTGAAGGCGTTACAGTGCTTCCTGGGGTTTGCTAATTATTACAGGAGATTTATTGCTAACTTCTCGGTCATCGCTAAGCCTCTTACGGATCTTACTCGCAAAGGTGCTGATCTCCTCCACTGGCCTCCTGAGGCTGTCCAGGCTTTTGAGGTTCTTAAGAAGTGCTTTATCTCAGCCCCAGTGCTGATTCAGCCTAACCAAATGGAGCCATTCATCATGGAGGTTGACGCCTCCGAGGTGGGAGTGGGTGCTGTCTTGTCCCAGGGTACCAGGTCCCTCACCCATCTCCGTCCCTGTGCCTACTTCTCCAGGAAGTTCTCGCCCACTGAGAGTAACTATGATATTGGCAACCGCAAACTCTTTGCCATTAATTGGGCATTTGAAGAGTGGCGCCACTTCCTGGAGGGGGCTAGGCACCAGGTAACGGTCCTTACCGACCACAAGAATCTGGTTTTCTTAGAATCTGCCCGGAGGCTAAACCCGAGACAAGCTCGATGGGCGTTAGTTTTTACTAGATTCAACTTTTTGGTCACCTATAAGGCTGGGTCTAAAAATATTAAGGCTGATGCACTGTCGCGTAGCTTCATGGCCAGTCCTCCTTCGGAGGAAGATCCTGCTTGTGTTTTGCCTCCTGGTATAATCATTTCCTCTGTTGATTCTGACTTAGTCTCCGAAATTGCGGCTGATCAAGGTTCAGCTCCCGGGAACCTTCCTGAGAACAAGCTGTTTGTTCCCCTGCAATTCTGGCTAAGGGTACTTAGGGAAAATCATGACTCCGCACTATCTGGCCATCCAGGCATCCTGGGTACCAAACATCTCATTGGCAGAAACTATTGGTGGCCTGGGTTGCTTAAAGACATTAAGGCCTACGTCGTCGCTTGTGAGGTTTGTGCTAGGTCCAAGACTCCCAGGTCCCGACCAGCGGGCTTACTACGTTCTTTGCCCATTCCCCAGAGACCTTGGACCCATATCTCCATGGATTTTATCACCGATCTGCCTCCATCTCAAGGCAAGTCGGTGGTGTGGGTTGTAGTAGACCGCTTCAGTAAGATGTGCCACTTTGTGCCCCTCAAGAAACTACCCAATGCTAAGACGTTAGCTACCTTGTTTGTCAAACACATCCTGCGTCTCCATGGGGTCCCTGTCAATATTGTTTCGGACAGAGGGGTACAATTTGTTTCATTGTTTTGGAGAGCCTTCTGTAAGAAGTTGGAGATTGATCTGTCCTTCTCCTCTGCCTTCCATCCTGAAACTAATGGCCAAACCGAGAGGACTAATCAATCTCTAGAACAATATTTAGGCTGGGTTCACACGACCACATTAACGTCCGTAATGGACGGACGTATTTCGGCCGGAAGTCCCGGACCGAACTCAGTACAGGGAACTGGGCTCCTAGCATCATAGTTATGTACGACGCTAGGAGTCCCTGCCTCGCTGCCGGACAACTGTCCCGTACTGTAATCATGTTTTCAGTACGGGACAGTAGTTCCACGGAGAGGAAGGGACTCCTAGCATCGTACATAACTATGATGCTAGGAGCCCGGCTCCCTGCACTGAGTTCGGTCCGTGACTTCCGGCCGAAATACGTCCGTCCATTACGGACGTTAATGTGGTCGTGTGAACCCAGCCTTAAGGTGTTTTATCTCTGACTGTCAATATGATTGGTTCTCCTTCATTCCCCTCGCCGAATTTTACCTTAATAACTGGGTCAGTAACTCGTCAGGGGTCTCCCCCTTTTTCTGTAATTTTGGGTTTAATCCACGGTTCTCCTCCGTTTCACCTGGTAGTTCCAACAATCCCGAGGTAGATGTCGTTCATCAGGAACTGTGCACAGTCTGGGTCCAGGTTCAGAAGAACCTAGAGGCGTCCCAGAGCATAAAAAAAAACTCCGGCAGATAGAAGACGTTCTGCTAACCCCTTGTTTGTGGTCGGGGATCTGGTGTGGCTATCTTCTAAAAATTTGCGCCTTAAAGTCCCGTCCAAAAAATTTGCTCCCCGATATATGGGGCCGTACAAGGTCATTGAAGTCCTTAACCCTGTCTCCTTCCGACTGGAGTTACCCCGTCTTTTCGAGTACACGACGTGTTTCATGCCTCCCTCCTTAAACGCTGATCCCCGTCCTAGGCTCCCTCGAGGAAACCTCCGGTCCCTGTTCTCACCCCTGAAGGGGTAGAATTTGAGGTGGCCAAGATTGTGGACAGCAGGATGGTCCAAGGCTCCCTCCAGTACCTGGTCCATTGGAGAGGATACGGGCCTGAGGAGAGGACTTGGGTACCCGCCCGGGATGCTCACGCTGGGGTATTGCTCAGGAGGTTCCATCTTCGCTTCCCCAATAAGCCAGGTCCACCTAGAAAGGGTCCAGTGGCCCCTCATAAAAGGGGGGTACTGTAAAGGATCTGCCAGACACAGCTTCTGTGTCGACGCCAGTGGGTAATCACTCTGCACCTGCTCCTAAGTCTGAGAGAGTGACACGATCTTCTACCAGTCAGGCTGGGAGGCTGAGGAGTGGGAGAGCCTATGACAGCCTGGCCAGATGGAGCTAGCTCCCGCCCTCTGTCTATTTATACCTGCATTTCCTGCTCCTCCTTTGCCTGTGATTCTGTCTGGTTTCCTGGCTCTGCTGCTCCTGCTATGATAATTGACCTTGCTTCATTTTGACCCTGGCTTTACTGACTACTCTCCTGCTCTGCGATTTGTACCTCGTGCACTCCTGGTTTGACTCGGCTCGTTCACTACTCTTGTTGCTCAAAGTGTTGCCTTGGGCAACTGCCCCATTTCCCTTAGCTTCTGTGTACCCTTGTCTGTTTATCTGTCGTGCACTTATTGAGCGTAGGGACCATCGTCCAGGGATGGTATATATATGTCATGTGTACCTGGGTGTATGATACAAGGGATGGTATATATATATGTCATGTGTGCCCGGGTGTATGATACAAGGGATGGTATATGTATATGTCATGTGTACCCGGGTGTATGATACAAGGGATGGTATATGTATATATCATGTGTGCCGGGGTGTATGATACAAGGGATGGTATATGTATATGTAATGTGTACCCGGGTGTATGATACATGGGATGGTATATGTATATGTCATGTGTACCCTGGAGTATGATACAAGGGATGGTATATGTATATGTCATGTGTACCCGGGTGTATGATACATGGGATGGTAAATGTATATGTCATGTGTGCCCGGGTGTATGATACATGGGATGGTATATGTATGTGTCATGTGTGCCGGGGTGTATGATACAAGGGATGGTATATGTATATGTCATGTGTACCCGGGTGTATGATACATGGGATGGTATATGTATATGTCATGTGTACCCGGGTGTATGATACAAGGGATGGTATATGTATATGTCATTTGTACCCGGGTGTATAATACAAGGGATGGTATATGTATATGTCATGTGTGCCGGGGTGTATGATACAAGGGATGGTATATGTATATATCATGTGTGCCCGGGTGTATGATACAAGGGATGGTATATGTATATATCATGTGTGCCCGGGTGTATGATACATGGGATGGTATATGTATATGTAATGTGTACCCGGGTGTATGATACAAGGGATGGTATATGTATATGTCATGTGTACCCGGGTGTATGATACAAGGGATGGTATATGTATATGTCATGTGTACCCGGGTGTATGATACAAGGGATAGTATATGTATATATCATGTGTGCTGGGGTGTATGATACAAGGGATGGTATATGTATATGTCATGTGTACCCGGGTGTATAATACAAGGGATGGTATATATGTATATGTCATGTGTACCCGGGTGTATGATACATGGGATGGTATATGTATATATCATGTGTGCCGGGGTGTATGATACATGGGATGGTATATGTATATATCATGTGTGCCGGGGTGTATGATACATGGGATGGTATATGTATATGTCATGTGTGCCCGGGTGTATGATACAAGGGATGGTATATATGTATATGTCATGTGTACCCGGGTGTATGATACATGGGATGGTATATGTATATGTCATGTGTGCCCGGGTGTATGATACATGGGATGGTATATGTATATGTCATGTGTGCCGGGGTGTATGATACAAGGGATGGTATATGTATATGTCATGTGTACCCGGGTGTATGATACAAGGGATGGTATATGTATATGTCATGTGTATCCGGGTGTATGATACATGGGATGGTATATGTATATGTCATGTGTACCCGGGTGTATAATACAAGGGATGGTATATGTATATGTCATGTGTACCCGGGTGTATGATACAAGGGATGGTATATGTATATGTCATGTGTACCCGGGTGTATAATACAAGGGATGGTATATGTATATGTCATGTGTACCCGGGTGTATGATACAAGGGATGGTATATGTATATGTCATGTGTGCCGGGGTGTATGATACATGGGATGGTATATGTATATATCATGTGTGCCGGGGTGTATGATACATGGGATGGTATATGTATATATCATGTGTGCCGGGGTGTATGATACATGGGATGGTATATGTATATGTCATGTGTACCCGGGTGTATGATACAAGGGATGGTATATATGTATATGTCATGTGTACCTGGGTGTATGATACATGGGATGGTATATGTATATGTCATGTGTGCCGGGGTGTATGATACAAGGGATGGTATATATGTATATGTCATGTGTACCCGGGTGTATGATACAAGGGATGGTATATGTATATGTCATGTGTGCCGGGGTGTATGATACATGGGATGGTATATGTATATATCATGTGTGCCCGGGTGTATGATACATGGGATGGTATATGTATATGTAATGTGTACCCGGGTGTATGATACATGGGATGGTATATGTATATGTCATGTGTGCCCGGGTGTATGATACATGGGATGGTATATGTATATGTCATGTGTGCCCGGGTGTATGATACAAGGGATGGTATATATGTATATGTCATGTGTACCCGGGTGTATGATACGTGGGATGGTATATGTATATGTAATGTGTACCCGGGTGTATGATACATGGGATGGTATATGTATATGTCATGTGTATCCGGGTGTATGATACATGGGATGGTATATATGTATATGTAATGTGTGCCCGGGTGTATGATACATGGGATGGTATATGTATATGTCATGTGTACCCGGGTGTATGATACATGGGATGGTATATATGTATATGTCATGTGTACCCGGGTGTATGATACAAGGGATGGTATATGTATATGTCATGTGTACCCGGGTGTATGATACATGGGATGGTATATGTATATGTCATGTGTGCCCGGGTGTATGATACAAGGGATGGTATATATGTATATGTCATGTGTACCCGGGTGTATGATACATGGGATGGTATATGTATATGTCATGTGTACCCGGGTGTATGATACATGGGATGGTATATGTATATGTCATGTGTGCCCGGGTGTATGATACATGGGATGGTATATGTATATGTCATGTGTGCCGGGGTGTATGATACAAGGGATGGTATATGTATATGTCATGTGTATCCGGGTGTATGATACATGGGATGGTATATATGTATATGTCATGTGTACCCGGGTGTATGATATATGGGATGGTATAGTTATATGTCATGTGTGCCCGGGTGTATGATACATGGGATGGTATATGTATATGTCATGTGTGCCCGGGTGTATGATACATGGGATGGTATATGTATATGTCATGTGTACCCAGGTGTATGATACAAGGGATGGTATATGTATATGTCATGTGTACCTGGGTGTATGATACAAGGGATGGTATATGTATATGTCATGTGTGCCGGGGTGTATGATACATGGGATGGTATATGTATATGTCATGTGTACCCGGGTGTATGATACATGGGATGGTATATGTATATGTCATGTGTACCCGGGTGTATGATACATGGGATGATATATGTATATGTGATGTGTACCCGGGTGTATGATACATGGGATGGTATATGTATATGTCATGTGTACCCGGGTGTATGATACATGGGATGGTATATGTATATGTCATGTGTGCCGGGGTGTATGATACAAGGGATGGTATATGTATATGTCATGTGTATCCGGGTGTATGATACATGGGATGGTATATATGTATATGTAATGTGTGCCCGGGTGTATGATACATGGGATGGTATATGTATATGTCATGTGTACCCGGGTGTATGATACATGGGATGGTATATGTATATGTCATGTGTGCCCGGGTGTATGATACATGGGATGGTATATGTATATGTCATGTGTACCTGGGTGTATTATACAAGGAATGGTATATATGTATATGTCATGTGTACCCGGGTGTATGATACATGGGATGGTATATGTATATGTCATGTGTACCCGGGTGTATGATACATGGGATGGTATATGTATATGTCATGTGTGCCCGGGTGTATGATACAAGGGATGGTATATGTATATGGCATGTGTACCCGGGTGTATGATACATGGGATGGTATATGTATATGTCATGTGTGCCCGGGTGTATGATACATGGGATGGTATATGTATATATCATGTGTACCCGGGTGTATGATACATGGGATGGTATATGTATATGTCATGTGTGCCGGGGTGTATGATACATGGGATGGTATATGTATATATCATGTGTACCCGGGTGTATGATACATGGGATGGTATATGTATATGTCATGTGTGCCCGGGTGTATAATACAAGGGATGGTATATATGTATATGTCATGTGTGCCCGGGTGTATGATACATGGGATGGTATATGTATATGTCATGTGTGCCGGGGTGTATGATACATGGGATGGTATATGTATATATCATGTGTACCCGGGTGTATGATACATGGGATGGTATATGTATATGTCATGTGTGCCGGGGTGTATGATACATGGGATGGTATATGTATATGTAATGTGTGCCCGGGTGTATGATACAAGGGATGGTATATGTATATGTCATGTGTACCCGGGTGTATGATACATGGGATGGTATATGTATATGTCATGTGTACCCGGGTGTATGATACATGGGATGGTATATGTATATGTCATGTGTGCCTGGGTGTATGATACATGGGATGGTATATGTATATGTCATGTGTACCCGGGTGTATGATACATGGGATGGTATATGTATATGTCATGTGTGCCGGGGTGTATGATACATGGGATGGTATATGTATATGTCATGTGTGCCCGGGTGTATGATACATGGGATGGTATATGTATATGTCATGTGTGCCCGGGTGTATGATACATGGGATGGTATATGTATATGTCATGTGTGCCCGGGTGTATGATACAAGGGATGGTATATGTATATGTCATGTGTACCCGGGTGTATGATACAAGGGATGGTATATGTATATGTCATGTGTGCCGGGGTGTATGATACAAGGGATGGTATATGTATATGTCATGTGTACCCGGGTGTATGATACAAGGGATGGTATATATGTATATGTCATGTGTACCCGGGTGTATGATACATGGGATGGTATATGTATATGTCATGTGTGCCCGGGTGTATGATACAAGGAATGGTATATGTATATGTCATGTGTGCCGGGGTGTATGATACAAGGGATGGTATATGTATATGTCATGTGTACCCGGGTGTATGATACAAGGGATGGTATATATGTATATGTCATGTGTACCCGGGTGTATGATACATGGGATGGTATATGTATATGTCATGTGTACCCGGGTGTATGATACAAGGGATGGTATATATGTATATGTCATGTGTACCCGGGTGTATGATACATGGGATGGTATATGTATATGTCATGTGTGCCCGGGTGTATGATACAAGGGATGGTATATATGTATATGTAATGTGTACCCGGGTGTATGATACATGGGATGGTATATGTATATGTCATGTGTGCCGGGGTGTATGATACATGGGATGGTATATGTATATGTCATGTGTACCCGGGTGTATGATACATGGGATGGTATATGTATATGTCATGTGTGCCCGGGTGTATGATACATGGGATGGTATATGTATATGTAATGTGTACCCGGGTGTATGATACATGGGATGGTATATGTATATGTCATGTGTACCCGGGTGTATGATACATGGGATGGTATATGTATATGTCATGTGTACCCGGGTGTATGATACAAGGGATGGTATATGTATATGTCATGTGTACCCAGGTGTATGATACAAGGGATGGTATATGTATATGTCATGTGTACCTGGGTGTATGATACAAGGGATGGTATATGTATATGTCATGTGTGCCGGGGTGTATGATACATGGGATGGTATATGTATATGTCATGTGTGCCGGGGTGTATGATACATGGGATGGTATATGTATATGTAATGTGTACCCGGGTGTATGATACAAGGGATGGTATATGTATATGTCATGTGTACCCGGGTGTATGATACATGGGATGGTATATGTACATGTCATGTGTGCCCGGGTGTATGATACATGGGATGGTGCATGTATATGTCATGTGTACCCGGGTGTATGATACATGGGATGGTATATGTATATGTCATGTGTACCCGGGTGTATGATACATGGGATGGTATATATGTATATGTCATGTGTACCCGGGTGTATAATACAAGGGATGGTATATGTATATGTCATGTGTACCTGGGTGTATGATACATGGGATGGTATATGTATATGTCATGTGTGCCCGGGTGTATGATACATGGGATGGTATATATGTATATGTCATGTGTGCCCGGGTGTATGATACATGGGATGGTATATGTATATGTCATGTGTATCCGGGTGTATGATACAAGGGATAGTATATGTATATGTCATGTGTATCCGGGTGTATGATACATGGGATGGTATATATGTATATGTCATGTGTACCCGGGTGTATAATACAAGGGATGGTATATGTATATGTCATGTGTACCCGGGTGTATAATACAAGGGATGGTATATGTATATGTCATGTGTGCCGGGGTGTATGATACATGGGATGGTATATGTATATGTCATGTGTACCCGGGTGTATGATACATGGGATGGTATATATGTATATGTCATGTGTACCCGGGTGTATGATACATGGGATGGTATATATGTATATGTAATGTGTACCCGGGTGTATGATACAAGGGATGGTATATGTATATGTCATGTGTGCCCGGGTGTATGATACATGGGATGGTATATGTATATGTCATGTGTACCCGGGTGTATGATACATGGGATGGTATATGTATATGTCATGTGTACCCGGGTGTATGATACATGGGATGGTATATGTATATGTCATGTGTACCCGGGTGTATGATACATGGGATGGTATATGTATATGTCATGTGTACCCGGGTGTATAATACATGGGATGGTATATGTATATGTCATGTGTGCCGGGGTGTATGATACAAGGGATGGTATATGTATATGTCATGTGTACCCGGGTGTATGATACAAGGGATGGTATATATGTATATGTCATGTGTACCCGGGTGTATGATACATGGGATGGTATATGTATATGTCATGTGTGCCCGGGTGTATGATACAAGGGATGGTATATGTATATGTCATGTGTGCCGGGGTGTATGATACATGGGATGGTATATGTATATGTCATGTGTACCCGGGTGTATGATACATGGGATGGTATATGTATATGTCATGTGTGCCCGGGTGTATGATACATGGGATGGTATATGTATATGTAATGTGTACCCGGGTGTATGATACATGGGATGGTATATGTATATGTCATGTGTACCCGGGTGTATGATACATGGGATGGTATATGTATATGTCATGTGTACCCGGGTGTATGATACAAGGGATGGTATATGTATATGTCATGTGTGCCGGGGTGTATGATACATGGGATGGTATATGTATATGTCATGTGTACCCGGGTGTATGATACAAGGGATGGTATATGTATATGTCATGTGTACCCGGGTGTATGATACAAGGGATGGTATATGTATATGTCATGTGTACCTGGGTGTATGATACAAGGGATGGTATATGTATATGTCATGTGTGCCGGGGTGTATGATACATGGGATGGTATATGTATATGTCATGTGTGCCCGGGTGTATGATACATGGGATGGTATATGTATATGTCATGTGTACCCGGGTGTATGATACATGGGATGGTATATGTATATGTCATGTGTACCCGGGTGTATGATACATGGGATGGTATATGTATATGTCATGTGTGCCGGGGTGTATGATACAAGGGATGGTATATGTATATGTCATGTGTGCCGGGGTGTATGATACATGGGATGGTATATATGTATATGTCATGTGTGCCCGGGTGTATGATACATGGGATGGTATATGTATATGTCATGTGTACCCGGGTGTATGATACATGGGATGGTATATGTATATGTCATGTGTATCCGGGTGTATGATACATGGGATGGTATATGTATATGTCATGTGTACCCGGGTGTATGATACATGGGATGGTATATATGTATATGTCATGTGTACCCGGGTGTATGATACATGGGATGGTATATGTATATGTCATGTGTGCCGGGGTGTATGATACAAGGGATGGTATATGTATATGTCATGTGTACCTGGGTGTATGATACAAGGGATGGTATATGTATATGTCATGTGTATCCGGGTGTATGATACAAGGGATAGTATATGTATATGTCATGTGTATCCGGGTGTATGATACATGGGATGGTATATATGTATATGTCATGTGTACCCGGGTGTATAATACAAGGGATGGTATATGTATATGTCATGTGTACCCGGGTGTATAATACAAGGGATGGTATATGTATATGTCATGTGTGCCGGGGTGTATGATACATGGGATGGTATATGTATATGTCATGTGTACCCGGGTGTATGATACATGGGATGGTATATATGTATATGTCATGTGTACCCGGGTGTATGATACATGGGATGGTATATATGTATATGTAATGTGTACCCGGGTGTATGATACAAGGGATGGTATATGTATATGTCATGTGTGCCCGGGTGTATGATACATGGGATGGTATATGTATATGTCATGTGTACCCGGGTGTATGATACATGGGATGGTATATGTATATGTCATGTGTACCCGGGTGTATGATACATGGGATGGTATATGTATATGTCATGTGTACCCGGGTGTATGATACATGGGATGGTATATGTATATGTAATGTGTACCCGGGTGTATGATACAAGGGATGGTATATGTATATGTCATGTGTGCCCGGGTGTATGATACATGGGATGGTATATGTATATGTCATGTGTGCCGGGGTGTATGATACAAGGGATGGTATATGTATATGTCATGTGTGCCCGGGTGTATGATACATGGGATGGTATATATGTATATGTAATGTGTGCCCGGGTGTATAATACATGGGATGGTATATGTATATGTCATGTGTACCCGGGTGTATGATACATGGGATGGTATATGTATATGTCATGTGTGCCCGGGTGTATGATACATGGGATGGTATATGTATATGTCATGTGTACCCGGGTGTATGATACATGGGATGGTATATGTATATGTCATGTGTATCCGGGTGTATGATACATGGGATGGTATATGTATATGTCATGTGTACCCGGGTGTATGATACATGGGATGGTATATGTATATGTCATGTGTACCCGGGTGTATGATACATGGGATGGTATATGTATATGTAATGTGTACCCGGGTGTATGATACAAGGGATGGTATATGTATATGTCATGTGTGCCCGGGTGTATGATACATGGGATGGTATATGTATATGTCATGTGTGCCGGGGTGTATGATACAAGGGATGGTATATGTATATGTCATGTGTGCCGGGGTGTATGATACATGGGATGGTATATATGTATATGTCATGTGTGCCGGGGTGTATGATACATGGGATGGTATATGTATATGTCATGTGTACCCGGGTGTATGATACATGGGATGGTATATGTATATGTCATGTGTGCCGGGGTGTATGATACAAGGGATGGTATATGTATATGTCATGTGTACCTGGGTGTATGATACAAGGGATGGTATATGTATATGTCATGTGTATCCGGGTGTATGATACAAGGGATAGTATATGTATATGTCATGTGTGCCCGGGTGTATGATACATGGGATGGTATATATGTATATGTCATGTGTGCCCGGGTGTATGATACATGGGATGGTATATGTATATGTAATGTGTGCCCGGGTGTATGATACATGGGATGGTATATATGTATATGTCATGTGTACCCGGGTGTATAATACAAGGGATGGTATATGTATATGTCATGTGTGCCGGGGTGTATGATACATGGGATGGTATATGTATATGTCATGTGTACCCGGGTGTATGATACATGGGATGGTATATATGTATATGTCATGTGTACCCGGGTGTATGATACATGGGATGGTATATATGTATATGTAATGTGTACCCGGGTGTATGATACAAGGGATGGTATATGTATATGTCATGTGTACCTGGGTGTATGATACATGGGATGGTATATGTATATGTCATGTGTGCCCGGGTGTATGATACATGGGATGGTATATGTATATGTCATGTGTACCCGGGTGTATGATACATGGGATGGTATATGTATATGTCATGTGTACCCGGGTGTATGATACATGGGATGGTATATGTATATGTCATGTGTACCCAGGTGTATGATACATGGGATGGTATATGTATATGTAATGTGTTCCGGGGTGTATGATACATGGGATGGTATATGTATATGTCATGTGTGCCGGGGTGTATGATACATGGGATGGTATATGTATATGTCATGTGTACCCAGGTGTATGATACATGGGATGGTATATGTATATGTAATGTGTTCCGGGGTGTATGATACATGGGATGGTATATGTATATGTCATGTGTGCCGGGGTGTATGATACATGGGATGGTATATGTATATGTAATGTGTGCCCGGGTGTATGATACAAGGGATGGTATATATGTATATGTCATGTGTACCCGGGTGTATGATACATGGGATGGTATATGTATATGTAATGTGTACCCGGGTGTATGATACATGGGATGGTATATGTATATGTCATGTGTGCCGGGGTGTATGATACATGGGATGGTATATGTATATGTAATGTGTGCCCGGGTGTATGATACAAGGGATGGTATATATGTATATGTCATGTGTACCCGGGTGTATGATACATGGGATGGTATATGTATATGTAATGTGTACCCGGGTGTATGATACAAGGGATGGTATATTTATATGTAATGTGTACCCGGGTGTATGATACAAGGGATGGTATATGTATATGTAATGTGTACCCGGGTGTATGATACAAGGGATGGTATATGTATATGTCATGTGTGCCCGGGTGTATGATACATGGGATGGTATATGTATAAGTCATGTGTGCCGGGGTGTATGATACATGGGATGGTATATGTATATGTCATGTGTGCCCGGGTGTATGATACATGGGATGGTATATGTATATGTCATGTGTACCCGGGTGTATGATACATGGGATGGTATATATGTATATGTCATGTGTACCCGGGTGTATGATACATGGGATGGTATATGTATATGTCATGTGTACCCGGGTGTATGATACATGGGATGGTATATGTATATGTAATGTGTACCCGGGTGTATGATACAAGGGATGGTATATGTATATGTCATGTGTGCCCGGGTGTATGATACAAGGGATGGTATATGTATATGTCATGTGTGCCGGGGTGTATGATACATGGGATGGTATATATGTATATGTCATGTGTGCCCGGGTGTATGATACATGGGATGGTATATGTATATGTCATGTGTACCCGGGTGTATGATACATGGGATGGTATATGTATATGTCATGTGTATCCGGGTGTATGATACATGGGATGGTATATGTATATGTCATGTGTACCCGGGTGTATGATACAAGGGATGGTATATGTATATGTAATGTGTACCCGGGTGTATGATACAAGGGATGGTATATATGTATATGTCATGTGTACCCGGGTGTATGATACATGGGATGGTATATGTATATGTAATGTGTACCCGGGTGTATGATACAAGGGATGGTATATGTATATGTAATGTGTACCCGGGTGTATGATACAAGGGATGGTATATGTATATGTAATGTGTACCCGGGTGTATGATACAAGGGATGGTATATGTATATGTCATGTGTGCCCGGGTGTATGATACATGGGATGGTATATGTATATGTCATGTGTGCCGGGGTGTATGATACATGGGATGGTATATGTATATGTAATGTGTGCCCGGGTGTATGATACATGGGATGGTATATATGTATATGTCATGTGTACCCGGGTGTATGATACATGGGATGGTATATATGTATATGTCATGTGTACCCGGGTGTATGATACATGGGATGGTATATATGTATATGTCATGTGTACCCGGGTGTATGATACATGGGATGGTATATGTATATGTCATGTGTACCCGGGTGTATGATACATGGGATGGTATATGTATATGTAATGTGTACCCGGGTGTATGATACAAGGGATGGTATATGTATATGTCATGTGTGCCGGGGTGTATGATACAAGGGATGGTATATATGTATATGTCATGTGTGCCCGGGTGTATGATACATGGGATGGTATATGTATATGTCATGTGTACCCGGGTGTATGATACATGGGATGGTATATGTATATGTCATGTGTATCCGGGTGTATGATACATGGGATGGTATATGTATATGTCATGTGTACCCGGGTGTATGATACATGGGATGGTATATGTATATGTCATGTGTGCCGGGGTGTATGATACATGGGATGATATATGTATATGTCATGTGTGCCGGGGTGTATGATACATGGGATGGTATATGTATATGTCATGTGTGCCGGGGTGTATGATACATGGGATGGTATATGTATATGTCATGTGTGCCGGGGTGTATGATACAAGGGATGGTATATGTATATGTCATGTGTACCTGGGTGTATGATACAAGGGATGGTATATGTATATGTCATGTGTATCCGGGTGTATGATACAAGGGATGGTATATGTATATGTAATGTGTGCCCGGGTGTATGATACATGGGATGGTATATGTATATGTAATGTGTGCCCGGGTGTATGATACATGGGATGGTATATATGTATATGTCATGTGTACCCGGGTGTATAATACAAGGGATGGTATATGTATATGTCATGTGTGCCGGGGTGTATGATACATGGGATGGTATATGTATATGTCATGTGTACCCGGGTGTATGATACATGGGATGGTATATATGTATATGTCATGTGTACCCGGGTGTATGATACATGGGATGGTATATATGTATATGTAATGTGTACCCGGGTGTATGATACAAGGGATGGTATATGTATATGTCATGTGTACCTGGGTGTATGATACATGGGATGGTATATGTATATGTCATGTGTACCCGGGTGTATGATACATGGGATGGTATATGTATATGTCATGTGTACCCGGGTGTATGATACATGGGATGGTATATGTATATGTCATGTGTGCCCGGGTGTATGATACATGGGATGGTATATGTATATGTCATGTGTACCCGGGTGTATGATACATGGGATGGTATATGTATATGTCATGTGTACCCGGGTGTATGATACATGGGATGGTATATGTATATGTCATGTGTACCCGGGTGTATGATACATGGGATGGTATATGTATATGTCATGTGTGCCCGGGTGTATGATACAAGGGATGGTATATGTATATGTAATGTGTGCCGGGGTGTATGATACAAGGGATGGTATATGTATATGTCATGTGTGCCGGGGTGTATGATACATGGGATGGTATATGTATATGTAATGTGTGCCCGGGTGTATGATACAAGGGATGGTATATATGTATATGTCATGTGTACCCGGGTGTATGATACATGGGATGGTATATGTATATGTCATGTGTGCCGGGGTGTATGATACATGGGATGGTATATGTATATGTCATGTGTACCCGGGTGTATGATACATGGGATGGTATATATGTATATGTCATGTGTGCCCGGGTGTATGATACATGGGATGGTATATATGTATATGTCATGTGTACCCGGGTGTATGATACATGGGATGGTATATATGTATATGTCATGTGTACCCGGGTGTATGATACATGGGATGGTATATATGTATATGTCATGTGTGCCCGGGTGTATGATACATGGGATGGTATATATGTATATGTCATGTGTGCCCGGGTGTATGATACATGGGATGGTATATGTATATGTAATGTGTACCCGGGTGTATGATACATGGGATGGTATATGTATATGTCATGTGTGCCGGGGTGTATGATACATGGGATGGTATATGTATATGTAATGTGTACCCGGGTGTATGATACATGGGATGGTATATGTATATGTCATGTGTGCCGGGGTGTATGATACAAGGGATGGTATATGTATATGTCATGTGTACCCGGGTGTATGATACAAGGGATGGTATATGTATATGTCATGTGTGCCGGGGTGTATGATACATGGGATGGTATATGTATATGTAATGTGTGCCCGGGTGTATGATACAAGGGATGGTATATGTATATGTAATGTGTGCCGGGGTGTATGATACAAGGGATGGTATATGTATATGTCATGTGTACCCGGGTGTATGATACATGGGATGGTATATGTATATGTAATGTGTGCCGGGGTGTATGATACAAGGGATGGTATATGTATATGTCATGTGTGCCCGGGTGTATGATACATGGGATGGTATATATGTATATGTAATGTGTACCCGGGTGTATGATACATGGGATGGTATATGTATATGTAATGTGTACCCGGGTGTATGATACATGGGATGGTATATGTATATGTCATGTGTGCCCGGGTGTATGATACATGGGATGGTATATATGTATATGTCATGTGTACCCGGGTGTATGATACATGGGATGGTATATATGTATATGTCATGTGTACCCGGGTGTATGATACATGGGATGGTATATATGTATATGTCATGTGTGCCCGGGTGTATGATACATGGGATGGTATATATGTATATGTCATGTGTGCCCGGGTGTATGATACATGGGATGGTATATGTATATGTAATGTGTACCCGGGTGTATGATACATGGGATGGTATATGTATATGTCATGTGTGCCGGGGTGTATGATACATGGGATGGTATATGTATATGTAATGTGTACCCGGGTGTATGATACAAGGGATGGTATATGTATATGTCATGTGTGCCGGGGTGTATGATACAAGGGATGGTATATATGTATATGTCATGTGTGCCCGGGTGTATGATACATGGGATGGTATATGTATATGTCATGTGTGCCGGGGTGTATGATACAAGGGATGGTATATGTATATGTCATGTGTACCCGGGTGTATGATACAAGGGATGGTATATGTATATGTCATGTGTGCCGGGGTGTATGATACATGGGATGGTATATGTATATGTAATGTGTGCCCGGGTGTATGATACAAGGGATGGTATATGTATATGTAATGTGTGCCGGGGTGTATGATACAAGGGATGGTATATGTATATGTCATGTGTACCCGGGTGTATGATACATGGGATGGTATATGTATATGTAATGTGTGCCGGGGTGTATGATACAAGGGATGGTATATGTATATGTCATGTGTGCCCGGGTGTATGATACATGGGATGGTATATATGTATATGTAATGTGTACCCGGGTGTATGATACATGGGATGGTATATGTATATGTCATGTGTGCCCGGGTGTATGATACATGGGATGGTATATATGTATATGTCATGTGTACCCGGGTGTATGATACATGGGATGGTATATGTATATGTAATGTGTACCCGGGTGTATGATACATGGGATGGTATATGTATATGTCATGTGTGCCCGGGTGTATGATACATGGGATGGTATATGTATATGTCATGTGTGCCCGGGTGTATGATACATGGGATGGTATATGTGTATGTCATGTGTGCCCGGGTGTATGATACATGGGATGGTATATGTATATGTCATGTGTGCCGGGGTGTATGATACAAGGGATGGTATATGTATATGTCATGTGTACCCGGGTGTATGATACAAGGGATGGTATATGTATATGTCATGTGTGCCGGGGTGTATGATACATGGGATGGTATATGTATATGTAATGTGTGCCCGGGTGTATGATACAAGGGATGGTATATGTATATGTAATGTGTGCCGGGGTGTATGATACAAGGGATGGTATATGTATATGTCATGTGTACCCGGGTGTATGATACATGGGATGGTATATGTATATGTAATGTGTGCCGGGGTGTATGATACAAGGGATGGTATATGTATATGTCATGTGTGCCCGGGTGTATGATACATGGGATGGTATATATGTATATGTAATGTGTACCCGGGTGTATGATACATGGGATGGTATATGTATATGTCATGTGTGCCCGGGTGTATGATACATGGGATGGTATATGTATATGTCATGTGTGCCCGGATGTATAATACATGGGATGGTATATGTATATGTCATGTGTACCCGGGTGTATGATACATGGGATGGTATATATGTATATGTCATGTGTACCCGGGTGTATGATACATGGGATGGTATATGTATATGTAATGTGTACCCGGGTGTATGATACATGGGATGGTATATGTATATGTCATGTGTGCCCGGGTGTATGATACATGGGATGGTATATGTATATGTCATGTGTGCCCGGGTGTATGATACATGGGATGGTATATATGTATATGTCATGTGTACCCGGGTGTATGATACATGGGATGGTATATGTATATGTAATGTGTGCCCGGGTGTATGATACATGGGATGGTATATATGTATATGTCATGTGTACCCGGGTGTATGATACATGGGATGGTATATATGTATATGTCATGTGTGCCCGGGTGTATGATACAAGGGATGGTATATGTATATGTCATGTGTGCCCGGGTGTATGATACATGGGATGGTATATATGTATATGTCATGTGTACCCGGGTGTATGATACATGGGATGGTATATATGTATATGTCATGTGTACTCGGGTGTATGATACAAGGGATGGTATATATGTATATGTCATGTGTACCCGGGTGTATGATACATGGGATGGTATATGTATATGTCATGTGTGCCCGGGTGTATGATACATGGGATGGTATATATGTGTATGTCATGTGTGCCCGGGTGTATGATACATGGGATGGTATATGTATATGTCATGTGTGCCAGGGTGTATGATACATGGGATGGTATATGTATATGTAATGTGTACCCGGGTGTATGATACATGGGATGGTATATGTATATGTAATGTGTGCCCGGGTGTATGATACATGGGATGGTATATGTATATGTCATGTGTACCCGGGTGTATGATACAAGGGATGGTATATATGTATATGTCATGTGTACCCGGGTGTATGATACATGGGATGGTATATGTATATGTCATGTGTACCCGGGTGTATGATACATGGGATGGTATATGTATATGTCATGTGTACCCGGGTGTATGATACATGGGATGGTATATATGTATATGTCATGTGTGCCCGGGTGTATGATACATGGGATGGTATATATGTATATGTCATGTGTGCCCGGGTGTATGATACATGGGATGGTATATGTATATGTCATGTGTGCCAGGGTGTATGATACATGGGATGGTATATGTATATGTCATGTGTGCCGGGGTGTATGATACATGGGATGGTATATATGTATATGTCATGTGTACCCGGGTGTATGATACATGGGATAGTATATGTATATGTCATGTGTGCCGGGGTGTATGATACATGGGATGGTATATGTATATGTAATGTGTACCCGGGTGTATGATACATGGGATGGTATATGTATATGTCATGTGTGCCGGGGTGTATGATACATGGGATGGTATATATGTATATGTCATGTGTGCCCGGGTGTATGATACATGGGATGGTATATATGTATATGTAATGTGTACCCGGGTGTATGATACATGGGATGGTATATATGTATATGTCATGTGTGCCCGGGTGTATGATACATGGGATGGTATATATGTATATGTAATGTGTACCCGGGTGTATGATACATGGGATGGTATATATGTATATGTCATGTGTACCCGGGTGTATGATACATGGGATGGTATATGTATATGTCATGTGTACCCGGGTGTATGATACAAGGGATGGTATATATGTATATGTCATGTGTGCCCAGGTGTATGATACGTGGGATGGTATATGTATATGTCATGTGTGCCGGGGTGTATGATACATGGGATGGTATATGTATATGTCATGTGTACCCGGGTGTATGATACATGGGATGGTATATGTATATGTCATGTGTGCCGGGGTGTATGATACGTGGGATGGTATATGTATATGTCATGTGTGCCCGGGTGTATAATACATGGGATGGTATATATATATGTCATGTGTGCCCGGGTGTATAATACATGGGATGGTATATGTATATGTCATGTGTGCCGGGGTGTATGATACATGGGATGGTATATGTATATGTCATGTGTACCCGGGTGTATGATACAAGGGATGGTATATGTATATGTCATGTGTGCCCGGGTGTATGATACATGGGATGGTATATGTATATGTCATGTGTGCCCGGGTGTATGATACATGGGATGGTATATGTATATGTCATGTGTGCCGGGGTGTATGATACGTGGGATGGTATATGTATATGTCATGTGTGCCCGGGTGTATGATACATGGGATGGTATATGTATATGTCATGTGTACCCGGGTGTATGATACAAGGGATGGTATATATGTATATGTCATGTGTACCCGGGTGTATGATACATGGGATGGTATATGTATATGTCATGTGTACCCGGGTGTATGATACATGGGATGGTATATGTATATGTCATGTGTATCCGGGTGTATGATACATGGGATGGTATATGTATATGTCATGTGTACCCGGGTGTATGATACAAGGGATGGTATATGTATATGTAATGTGTGCCGGGGTGTATGATACATGGGATGGTATATGTATATGTAATGTGTACCCGGGTGTATGATACATGGGATGGTATATATGTATATGTAATGTGTACCCGGGTGTATGATACAAGGGATGGTATATATGTATATGTCATGTGTACCCGGGTGTATGATACATGGGATGGTATATATGTATATGTAATGTGTACCCGGGTGTATGATACAAGGGATGGTATATGTATATGTCATGTGTGCCCGGGTGTATGATACATGGGATGGTATATGTATATGTCATGTGTGCCCGGGTGTATAATACATGGGATGGTATATGTATATGTCATGTGTGCCGGGGTGTATGATACATGGGATGGTATATGTATATGTCATGTGTACCCGGGTGTATGATACATGGGATGGTATATGTATATGTCATGTGTGCCCGGGTGTATGATACATGGGATGGTATATGTATATGTCATGTGTGCCCGGGTGTATGATACATGGGATGGTATATGTATATGTCATGTGTGCCGGGGTGTATGATACATGGGATGGTATATGTATATGTCATGTGTGCCCGGGTGTATGATACATGGGATGGTATATGTATATGTCATGTGTACCCGGGTGTATGATACATGGGATGGTATATATATATGTCATGTGTACCCGGGTGTATGATACATGGGATGGTATATGTATATGTCATGTGTGCCGGGGTGTATGATACATGGGATGGTATATATGTATATGTCATGTGTACCCGGGTGTATAATACATGGGATGGTATATGTATATGTCATGTGTGCCGGGGTGTATGATACAAGGGATGGTATATGTATATGTCATGTGTACCCGGGTGTATGATACAAGGGATGGTATATATGTATATGTCATGTGTACCCGGGTGTATGATACATGGGATGGTATATGTATATGTCATGTGTGCCCGGGTGTATGATACAAGGGATGGTATATGTATATGTCATGTGTGCCGGGGTGTATGATACATGGGATGGTATATGTATATGTCATGTGTACCCGGGTGTATGATACATGGGATGGTATATGTATATGTCATGTGTGCCCGGGTGTATGATACATGGGATGGTATATGTATATGTAATGTGTACCCGGGTGTATGATACATGGGATGGTATATGTATATGTCATGTGTACCCGGGTGTATGATACATGGGATGGTATATGTATATGTCATGTGTACCCGGGTGTATGATACAAGGGATGGTATATGTATATGTCATGTGTACCCGGGTGTATGATACATGGGATGGTATATGTATATGTCATGTGTGCCGGGGTGTATGATACATGGGATGGTATATGTATATGTCATGTGTACCCGGGTGTATGATACAAGGGATGGTATATGTATATGTCATGTGTACCCGGGTGTATGATACAAGGGATGGTATATGTATATGTCATGTGTACCTGGGTGTATGATACAAGGGATGGTATATGTATATGTCATGTGTGCCGGGGTGTATGATACATGGGATGGTATATGTATATGTCATGTGTGCCCGGGTGTATGATACATGGGATGGTATATGTATATGTCATGTGTACCCGGGTGTATGATACATGGGATGGTATATGTATATGTCATGTGTACCCGGGTGTATGATACATGGGATGGTATATGTATATGTCATGTGTACCCGGGTGTATGATACATGGGATGGTATATGTATATGTCATGTGTGCCGGGGTGTATGATACAAGGGATGGTATATGTATATGTCATGTGTGCCGGGGTGTATGATACATGGGATGGTATATATGTATATGTCATGTGTGCCCGGGTGTATGATACATGGGATGGTATATGTATATGTCATGTGTACCCGGGTGTATGATACATGGGATGGTATATGTATATGTCATGTGTATCCGGGTGTATGATACATGGGATGGTATATGTATATGTCATGTGTACCCGGGTGTATGATACATGGGATGGTATATATGTATATGTCATGTGTACCCGGGTGTATGATACATGGGATGGTATATGTATATGTCATGTGTGCCGGGGTGTATGATACAAGGGATGGTATATGTATATGTCATGTGTACCTGGGTGTATGATACAAGGGATGGTATATGTATATGTCATGTGTATCCGGGTGTATGATACAAGGGATAGTATATGTATATGTCATGTGTATCCGGGTGTATGATACATGGGATGGTATATATGTATATGTCATGTGTACCCGGGTGTATAATACAAGGGATGGTATATGTATATGTCATGTGTACCCGGGTGTATAATACAAGGGATGGTATATGTATATGTCATGTGTGCCGGGGTGTATGATACATGGGATGGTATATGTATATGTCATGTGTACCCGGGTGTATGATACATGGGATGGTATATATGTATATGTCATGTGTACCCGGGTGTATGATACATGGGATGGTATATATGTATATGTAATGTGTACCCGGGTGTATAATACAAGGGATGGTATATGTATATGTCATGTGTGCCCGGGTGTATGATACATGGGATGGTATATGTATATGTCATGTGTACCCGGGTGTATGATACATGGGATGGTATATGTATATGTCATGTGTACCCGGGTGTATGATACATGGGATGGTATATGTATATGTCATGTGTACCCGGGTGTATGATACATGGGATGGTATATGTATATGTCATGTGTGCCCGGGTGTATGATACATGGGATGGTATATGTATATGTAATGTGTGCCCGGGTGTATGATACATGGGATGGTATATGTATATGTCATGTGTGCCGGGGTGTATGATACAAGGGATGGTATATGTATATGTCATGTGTGCCGGGGTGTATGATACATGGGATGGTATATATGTATATGTAATGTGTACCCGGGTGTATGATACATGGGATGGTATATGTATATATCATGTGTACCCGGGTGTATGATACATGGGATGGTATATATGTATATGTCATGTGTGCCCGGGTGTATGATACATGGGATGGTATATGTATATGTCATGTGTACCCGGGTGTATGATACATGGGATGGTATATGTATATGTCATGTGTATCCGGGTGTATGATACATGGGATGGTATATGTATATGTCATGTGTACCCGGGTGTATGATACATGGGATGGTATATGTATATGTCATGTGTACCCGGGTGTATGATACATGGGATGGTATATGTATATGTAATGTGTACCCGGGTGTATGATACAAGGGATGGTATATGTATATGTCATGTGTGCCCGGGTGTATGATACATGGGATGGTATATGTATATGTCATGTGTGCCGGGGTGTATGATACAAGGGATGGTATATGTATATGTCATGTGTGCCGGGGTGTATGATACATGGGATGGTATATATGTATATGTCATGTGTGCCGGGGTGTATGATACATGGGATGGTATATATGTATATGTAATGTGTACCCGGGTGTATGATACATGGGATGGTATATATGTATATGTCATGTGTGCCGGGGTGTATGATACATGGGATGGTATATATGTATATGTAATGTGTACCCGGGTGTATGATACAAGGGATGGTATATGTATATGTCATGTGTGCCCGGGTGTATGATACATGGGATGGTATATGTATATGTCATGTGTGCCGGGGTGTATGATACAAGGGATGGTATATGTATATGTCATGTGTGCCGGGGTGTATGATACATGGGATGGTATATATGTATATGTCATGTGTGCCCGGGTGTATGATACATGGGATGGTATATATGTATATGTAATGTGTACCCGGGTGTATGATACATGGGATGGTATATGTATATGTAATGTGTACCCGGGTGTATGATACATGGGATGGTATATGTATATGTCATGTGTACCCGGGTGTATGATACAAGGGATGGTATATGTATATGTCATGTGTGCCCGGGTGTATGATACATGGGATGGTATATATGTATATGTCATGTGTGCCCGGGTGTATGATACATGGGATGGTATATGTATATGTCATGTGTACCCGGGTGTATGATACATGGGATGGTATATGTATATGTCATGTGTACCCGGGTGTATGATACATGGGATGGTATATGTATATGTCATGTGTGCCGGGGTGTATGATACAAGGGATGGTATATGTATATGTCATGTGTACCTGGGTGTATGATACAAGGGATGGTATATGTATATGTCATGTGTATCCGGGTGTATGATACAAGGGATAGTATATGTATATGTCATGTGTGCCCGGGTGTATGATACATGGGATGGTATATATGTATATGTCATGTGTGCCCGGGTGTATGATACATGGGATGGTATATGTATATGTCATGTGTGCCCGGGTGTATAATACATGGGATGGTATATATGTATATGTCATGTGTACCCGGGTGTATGATACATGGGATGGTATATATGTATATGTCATGTGTACCCGGGTGTATGATACAAGGGATGGTATATATGTATATGTAATGTGTGCCCGGGTGTATGATACATGGGATGGTATATATGTATATGTCATGTGTACCCGGGTGTATAATACAAGGGATGGTATATGTATATGTCATGTGTGCCGGGGTGTATGATACATGGGATGGTATATGTATATGTCATGTGTACCCGGGTGTATGATACATGGGATGGTATATATGTATATGTAATGTGTACCCGGGTGTATGATACAAGGGATGGTATATGTATATGTCATGTGTACCTGGGTGTATGATACATGGGATGGTATATGTATATGTCATGTGTGCCCGGGTGTATGATACATGGGATGGTATATGTATATGTAATGTGTACCCGGGTGTATGATACATGGGATGGTATATGTATATGTCATGTGTACCCGGGTGTATGATACATGGGATGGTATATGTATATGTCATGTGTACCCGGGTGTATGATACATGGGATGGTATATGTATATGTCATGTGTACCCGGGTGTATGATACATGGGATGGTATATGTATATGTCATGTGTACCCAGGTGTATGATACATGGGATGGTATATGTATATGTAATGTGTTCCGGGGTGTATGATACATGGGATGGTATATGTATATGTCATGTGTGCCGGGGTGTATGATACATGGGATGGTATATGTATATGTAATGTGTGCCCGGGTGTATGATACAAGGGATGGTATATATGTATATGTCATGTGTACCCGGGTGTATGATACATGGGATGGTATATGTATATGTAATGTGTACCCGGGTGTATGATACATGGGATGGTATATGTATATGTCATGTGTGCCGGGGTGTATGATACATGGGATGGTATATGTATATGTAATGTGTGCCGGGGTGTATGATACAAGGGATGGTATATGTATATGTCATGTGTACCCGGGTGTATGATACATGGGATGGTATATGTATATGTAATGTGTGCCGGGGTGTATGATACAAGGGATGGTATATGTATATGTCATGTGTGCCCGGGTGTATGATACATGGGATGGTATATATGTATATGTAATGTGTACCCGGGTGTATGATACATGGGATGGTATATGTATATGTCATGTGTGCCCGGGTGTATGATACATGGGATGGTATATATGTATATGTCATGTGTACCCGGGTGTATGATACATGGGATGGTATATGTATATGTAATGTGTACCCGGGTGTATGATACATGGGATGGTATATGTATATGTCATGTGTGCCCGGGTGTATGATACATGGGATGGTATATGTATATGTCATGTGTGCCCGGGTGTATGATACATGGGATGGTATATGTATATGTCATGTGTGCCGGGGTGTATGATACAAGGGATGGTATATATGTATATGTCATGTGTACCCGGGTGTATGATACATGGGATGGTATATGTATATGTAATGTGTGCCCGGGTGTATGATACATGGGATGGTATATATGTATATGTCATGTGTACCCGGGTGTATGATACATGGGATGGTATATATGTATATGTCATGTGTGCCCGGGTGTATGATACAAGGGATGGTATATGTATATGTCATGTGTGCCCGGGTGTATGATACATGGGATGGTATATATGTATATGTCATGTGTGCCCGGGTGTATGATACATGGGATGGTATATATGTATATGTCATGTGTGCCCGGGTGTATGATACAAGGGATGGTATATGTATATGTCATGTGTGCCCGGGTGTATGATACATGGGATGGTATATATGTCTATGTCATGTGTGCCCGGGTGTATGATACATGGGATGGTATATGTATATGTCATGTGTACCCGGGTGTATGATACATGGGATGGTATATGTATATGTCATGTGTGCCAGGGTGTATGATACATGGGATGGTATATGTATATGTAATGTGTACCCGGGTGTATGATACATGGGATGGTATATGTATATGTAATGTGTGCCCGGGTGTATGATACATGGGATGGTATATGTATATGTAATGTGTGCCCGGGTGTATGATACATGGGATGGTATATGTATATGTCATGTGTGCCCGGGTGTATGATACATGGGATGGTATATGTATATGTAATGTGTGCCCGGGTGTATGATACATGGGATGGTATATGTATATGTAATGTGTGCCCGGGTGTATGATACATGGGATGGTATATGTATATGTCATGTGTGCCCGGGTGTATGATACATGGGATGGTATATGTATATGTCATGTGTGCCCGGGTGTATGATACATGGGATGGTATATGTATATGTAATGTGTACCCGGGTGTATGATACATGGGATGGTATATGTATATGTAATGTGTGCCCGGGTGTATGATACATGGGATGGTATATATGTATATGTCATGTGTGCCGGGGTGTATGATACGTGGGATGGTATATGTATATGTCATGTGTGCCCGGGTGTATGATACATGGGATGGTATATGTATATGTCATGTGTACCCGGGTGTATAATACATGGGATGGTATATGTATATGTCATGTGTGCCCGGGTGTATAATACATGGGATGGTATATGTATATGTCATGTGTACCCGGGTGTATGATACATGGGATGGTATATGTATATGTCATGTGTGCCCGGGTGTATGATACATGGGATGGTATATGTATATGTCATGTGTGCCCGGGTGTATGATACATGGGATGGTATATATGTATATGTAATGTGTACCCGGGTGTATGATACATGGGATGGTATATGTATATGTCATGTGTGCCCGGGTGTATGATACATGGGATGGTATATATGTATATGTCATGTGTACCCGGGTGTATGATACATGGGATGGTATATGTATATGTAATGTGTACCCGGGTGTATGATACATGGGATGGTATATGTATATGTCATGTGTGCCCGGGTGTATGATACAAGGGATGGTATATGTATATGTCATGTGTGCCCGGGTGTATGATACATGGGATGGTATATATGTATATGTCATGTGTACCCGGGTGTATGATACATGGGATGGTATATATGTATATGTCATGTGTACCCGGGTGTATGATACATGGGATGGTATATGTATATGTCATGTGTGCCCGGGTGTATGATACATGGGATGGTATATGTATATGTCATGTGTGCCCGGGTGTATGATACATGGGATGGTATATATGTATATGTCATGTGTACCCGGGTGTATGATACATGGGATGGTATATATGTATATGTCATGTGTACCCGGGTGTATGATACATGGGATGGTATATGTATATGTAATGTGTACCCGGGTGTATGATACATGGGATGGTATATGTATATGTCATGTGTGCCCGGGTGTATGATACATGGGATGGTATATGTATATGTAATGTGTACCCGGGTGTATGATACATGGGATGGTATATGTATATGTCATGTGTGCCCGGGTGTATGATACATGGGATGGTATATGTATATGTAATGTGTGCCCGGGTGTATGATACATGGGATGGTATATATGTATATGTCATGTGTACCCGGGTGTATGATACATGGGATGGTATATATGTATATGTCATGTGTACTCGGGTGTATGATACAAGGGATGGTATATATGTATATGTCATGTGTACCCGGGTGTATGATACATGGGATGGTATATGTATATGTCATGTGTGCCCGGGTGTATGATACATGGGATGGTATATATGTATATGTCATGTGTGCCCGGGTGTATGATACATGGGATGGTATATGTATATGTCATGTGTGCCAGGGTGTATGATACATGGGATGGTATATGTATATGTAATGTGTACCCGGGTGTATGATACATGGGATGGTATATGTATATGTAATGTGTGCCCGGGTGTATGATACAGGGGATGGTATATGTATATGTCATGTGTGCCGGGGTGTATGATACGTGGGATGGTATATGTATATGTCATGTGTACCCGGGTGTATGATACATGGGATGGTATATGTATATGTCATGTGTACCCGGGTGTATGATACATGGGATGGTATATGTATATGTCATGTGTACCCGGGTGTATGATACAAGGGATGGTATATATGTATATGTCATGTGTACCCGGGTGTATGATACATGGGATGGTATATATGTATATGTCATGTGTACTCGGGTGTATGATACAAGGGATGGTATATATGTATATGTCATGTGTACCCGGGTGTATGATACATGGGATGGTATATGTATATGTCATGTGTGCCCGGGTGTATGATACATGGGATGGTATATATGTATATGTCATGTGTGCCCGGGTGTATGATACATGGGATGGTATATATGTATATGTCATGTGTGCCCGGGTGTATGATACATGGGATGGTATATGTATATGTCATGTGTGCCAGGGTGTATGATACATGGGATGGTATATGTATATGTCATGTGTACCCGGGTGTATGATACATGGGATGGTATATGTATATGTCATGTGTACCCGGGTGTATGATACATGGGATGGTATATGTATATGTCATGTGTGCCGGGGTGTATGATACATGGGATGGTATATATGTATATGTCATGTGTGCCCGGGTGTATGATACATGGGATGGTATATATGTATATGTAATGTGTACCCGGGTGTATGATACATGGGATGGTATATATGTATATGTCATGTGTGCCCGGGTGTATGATACATGGGATGGTATATATGTATATGTAATGTGTACCCGGGTGTATGATACATGGGATGGTATATATGTATATGTCATGTGTACCCGGGTGTATGATACATGGGATGGTATATGTATATGTCATGTGTACCCGGGTGTATGATACAAGGGATGGTATATATGTATATGTCATGTGTGCCCAGGTGTATGATACGTGGGATGGTATATGTATATGTCATGTGTGCCGGGGTGTATGATACATGGGATGGTATATGTATATGTCATGTGTACCCGGGTGTATGATACATGGGATGGTATATGTATATGTCATGTGTGCCGGGGTGTATGATACGTGGGATGGTATATGTATATGTAATGTGTGCCCGGGTGTATAATACATGGGATGGTATATGTATATGTC
Source organism: Rhinoderma darwinii (assembly GCF_050947455.1). Lineage (NCBI taxonomy): Eukaryota > Metazoa > Chordata > Amphibia > Anura > Rhinodermatidae > Rhinoderma > Rhinoderma darwinii. The sequence goes on from NC_134692.1 coordinate 222,425, forward strand.
ATGTGTGCCGGGGTGTATGATACATGGGATGGTATATGTATATGTCATGTGTGCCCGGGTGTATAATACATGGGATGGTATATGTATATGTCATGTGTGCCCGGGTGTATAATACATGGGATGGTATATGTATATGTCATGTGTGCCGGGGTGTATGATACATGGGATGGTATATGTATATGTCATGTGTACCCGGGTGTATGATACAAGGGATGGTATATGTATATGTCATGTGTGCCCGGGTGTATGATACATGGGATGGTATATGTATATGTCATGTGTGCCCGGGTGTATGATACATGGGATGGTATATGTATATGTCATGTGTGCCGGGGTGTATGATACGTGGGATGGTATATGTATATGTCATGTGTGCCCGGGTGTATGATACATGGGATGGTATATGTATATGTCATGTGTACCCGGGTGTATGATACAAGGGATGGTATATATGTATATGTCATGTGTACCCGGGTGTATGATACGTGGGATGGTATATGTATATGTCATGTGTGCCCGGGTGTATGATACATGGGATGGTATATGTATATGTCATGTGTACCCGGGTGTATGATACATGGGATGGTATATATGTATATGTCATGTGTACCCGGGTGTATGATACATGGGATGGTATATGTATATGTCATGTGTACCCGGGTGTATGATACATGGGATGGTATATGTATATGTCATGTGTATCCGGGTGTATGATACATGGGATGGTATATGTATATGTCATGTGTACCCGGGTGTATGATACATGGGATGGTATATGTATATGTCATGTGTACCCGGGTGTATGATACAAGGGATGGTATATGTATATGTAATGTGTGCCGGGGTGTATGATACATGGGATGGTATATGTATATGTAATGTGTACCCGGGTGTATGATACATGGGATGGTATATATGTATATGTAATGTGTACCCGGGTGTATGATACAAGGGATGGTATATATGTATATGTCATGTGTACCCGGGTGTATGATACATGGGATGGTATATATGTATATGTAATGTGTACCCGGGTGTATGATACAAGGGATGGTATATGTATATGTCATGTGTGCCCGGGTGTATGATACATGGGATGGTATATGTATATGTCATGTGTGCCCGGGTGTATAATACATGGGATGGTATATGTATATGTCATGTGTGCCGGGGTGTATGATACATGGGATGGTATATGTATATGTCATGTGTGCCCGGGTGTATGATACAAGGGATGGTATATGTATATGTCATGTGTACCCGGGTGTATGATACATGGGATGGTATATGTATATGTCATGTGTGCCGGGGTGTATGATACATGGGATGGTATATGTATATGTAATGTGTACCCGGGTGTATGATACATGGGATGGTATATATGTATATGTAATGTGTACCCGGGTGTATGATACAAGGGATGGTATATATGTATATGTCATGTGTACCCGGGTGTATGATACATGGGATGGTATATATGTATATGTAATGTGTACCCGGGTGTATGATACAAGGGATGGTATATGTATATGTCATGTGTGCCCGGGTGTATGATACATGGGATGGTATATGTATATGTCATGTGTGCCCGGGTGTATAATACATGGGATGGTATATGTATATGTCATGTGTGCCGGGGTGTATGATACATGGGATGGTATATGTATATGTCATGTGTGCCCGGGTGTATGATACAAGGGATGGTATATGTATATGTCATGTGTACCCGGGTGTATGATACATGGGATGGTATATGTATATGTCATGTGTGCCGGGGTGTATGATACAAGGGATGGTATATGTATATGTCATGTGTGCCCGGGTGTATGATACATGGGATGGTATATGTATATGTAATGTGTACCCGGGTGTATGATACATGGGATGGTATATATGTATATGTAATGTGTACCCGGGTGTATGATACAAGGGATGGTATATATGTATATGTCATGTGTACCCGGGTGTATGATACATGGGATGGTATATATGTATATGTAATGTGTACCCGGGTGTATGATACATGGGATGGTATATGTATATGTCATGTGTGCCCGGGTGTATGATACATGGGATGGTATATGTATATGTCATGTGTGCCCGGGTGTATGATACATGGGATGGTATATGTATATGTCATGTGTGCCGGGGTGTATGATACATGGGATGGTATATGTATATGTCATGTGTATCCGGGTGTATGATACATGGGATGGTATATGTATATATCATGTGTACCCGGGTGTATGATACATGGGATGGTATATGTATATGTCATGTGTGCCCGGGTGTATGATACATGGGATGGTATATGTATATGTCATGTGTACCCGGGTGTATGATACATGGGATGGTATATGTATATGTCATGTGTACCCGGGTGTATGATACATGGGATGGTATATGTATATGTCATGTGTGCCGGGGTGTATGATACAAGGGATGGTATATGTATATGTCATGTGTACCCGGGTGTATGATACAAGGGATGGTATATATGTATATGTCATGTGTACCCGGGTGTATGATACATGGGATGGTATATGTATATGTAATGTGTACCCGGGTGTATGATACATGGGATGGTATATGTATATGTAATGTGTGCCGGGGTGTATGATACATGGGATGGTATATGTATATGTCATGTGTACCCGGGTGTATGATACATGGGATGGTATATGTATATATCATGTGTACCCGGGTGTATGATACATGGGATGGTATATATGTATATGTCATGTGTACCCGGGTGTATGATACATGGGATGGTATATGTATATGTCATGTGTACCCGGGTGTATGATACATGGGATGGTATATGTATATGTCATGTGTGCCCGGGTGTATGATACATGGGATGGTATATGTATATGTCATGTGTACCCGGGTGTATGATACATGGGATGGTATATGTATATGTCATGTGTACCCGGGTGTATGATACATGGGATGGTATATGTATATGTCATGTGTACCCGGGTGTATGATACATGGGATGGTATATGTATATGTCATGTGTACCCGGGTGTATGATACATGGGATGGTATATGTATATGTCATGTGTACCCGGGTGTATGATACAAGGGATGGTATATGTATATGTCATGTGTACCCGGGTGTATGATACATGGGATGGTATATGTATATGTCATGTGTATCCGGGTGTATGATACATGGGATGGTATATGTATATATCATGTGTACCCGGGTGTATGATACATGGGATGGTATATATGTATATGTCATGTGTACCCGGGTGTATGATACATGGGATGGTATATGTATATGTCATGTGTACCCGGGTGTATGATACATGGGATGGTATATGTATATGTCATGTGTGCCCGGGTGTATGATACATGGGATGGTATATATGTATATGTCATGTGTGGAGTTTTGCGCAGAGGGCTTCGGCCCGTCACTTTTTCATCTTTATGTAAATTCTCCTCTCTCCTGTAACACGGCCTGACCTTTAATACAATTTGCACATTACAGTAAAATAAACTTGTCTCGGAGAACAGGCGGAATCGAAGTGTAAGCAGAATTCTGCTGAAAGCAATAATTATCAGAGATCCCTGTCAGGGCCGTGCGTTATCCGGAGGAAGGTGGGGAATTTCCACTGTCACAAAAATACTGAAATATCGTCGACTGCTGTCAAATAAAATCCAGACAAATAACTTATTGTGTCTCATTGTGGCTGATAGGAAGATTTATTCATCCCTGGACGGCCCATTAACCTCTTCCGTATGATCCACGTTCATTGCTCCCGCTGAGGATGATCATTGCGGCCGATTATCTGCGGGAATGGTGACAGCAGGAATTGGGGGTCCGGTGATTGAGGGGAAGACGTTGCTGTGTGTTTGGTGAGAATGAGAAATTGGGGCCGACAATGGCAGGAACCGTCCAGAGCCAGAGACCGTCAGCCCACCAGGACACCCCCGATGACATCACACCGGCAATCTGAACATTACTTTCCACGGAGAATCTGGGATCCTGACAGAGATGATGACAAGTTGTGAGTTACGTTTTGTTACAATAGTGGCGATAACGTCTGGGGACTGGGAATATCTCTGATGGATGGGACTGTCCGGTTCTGAATGTGCACGAGTTCTGAATTGTCGTTTTCCGCTTTACATGAGCGGTGATGAAGGCGTCTGTAATACTATATACGTGTCCTACCAACGGACGAATATGGAAAGAAAACCGGAGGCCACGGCAGAATACAGACCCAAGGGCCACGGCTCAGTCTCGGGGGCTTCATGTTTAGCTTTCGTGTCAGTATTTTGGAGAATGTTTTCTGGCGTTTGTTGAATTTGGTGATTTTAGCTTCATTTTGTGGCTATCTGATAATCCGGCGTGCGGTGACTGTAAATCCGGCTAAAACCGAGGTCTGTCCAGTCCCCCGGCCCCTCGCCTTCATGAAAACAAAAAGTGTAGACGAGGTGAAAATGTTTATTTTTGTCACAAACATTAAATAAATGAGGTGGAACTAAAATTCGCCATTCTTTGCCGTACTAATGAGTTTTAGAAATGGCGCACGGCTGTTAACACATTGGGGCCATTATAAAGAAATCCTCCAGACGTTGTGTCCTTAAAGGGGCCGTCCGGGCATGAGACTTTTCATACTGATTATCTATCCACAGGAGAGGTCATCAGTATATGATCGGTCCGACGCCCGCAGCCGCCTCCAGCGCTGAGTGTTATGCAGTGGTCGGTGCTGGAAGCAGAAGGCTGGGGTCACAGTATAGCGGCGTCAGGGTATGGAGCCATCCGCTGCATAACATCTGGTGCCTGGAGGCAGTCGGAGCAGCTGATCGGTGTGGGCTCCAGTCGCTGGACCTCCACCGATCATACACTGATGGCCTCTCCTCTGGATGCGTCGTCCGTATGAATAAAGGTTCCCTGTCTGGACATCTCCGTTCCCCTTTCTAGTGGTAAGAAGATGATGAAGGGTGGAGCGTTCTTTTCTCCCGCTGTCGGCAGTTACCAGGAGGCGTCTTTTGTATCGTGTCTTCTACGTTTATGTAGTAAGAGAAGAGCAGCACAAAAAATGTGGAAAAAAGTTGAACTGCCTGCAAAATCCTCAGGACCCCCGGCCCAGCCCCACAATTGTATATCAAAAAAAGAATAGGCAGCGCTCCACAAAATATCAAAGAAGTGAAAAGAGTTTCAGTCGCCCCCACGAGAATGCCACGTTCCACCCGCCCGGGCCGTCCTCGAGCATCGTATATTTTCTACAATATATAAAATACATGACGAGAATGTTCTGCGCCGCTGACGAAGAGCGGTAAGCCACCATATATGATTTTTTGCAGCACTACTACGCAATTTATATGCAAATCGAGTCCCCAGTACGGCTCAGTGCCCGACGAAGGTCTCACGACCGAAACGTTGACGTTGCACGTAAAGCCTCCGGCATTCATCCTGAGAAATAAATAAAGATTATTTTGAACACAATCAAGGTGTGGAGACTACAATTCTTGGCCTACATCTGGGTTGGGACCCTATCTCGAGCACCCGAAGACACCGGTGCTGTCTGAACACAACCATAGACGTCACATCGACCTTCATAGTCAAGGCCCCGGAGGAGACGTTCAGTGCAACTCCACATAATCCGAACCTTCTAATGGGAAATAAACGAGGCCGGAGCTGCAGGAATTTATCGTGAAAAGAAAAAAAATGTGATGTTAAATATTTGTCTGCAGCGACTGTCGCCGTAAATGACAAATCTCTGCAGATAAGTGAGATAAATGTCATTGTGTGAAATTCTCATGAGTTTTGCTCCACCAGGTGATTTATTGTTGGAGATTCAGGTTTCAGTTTATAACTTTTCAGTCCATTTTCCTGCTCTTTATGTGAATAATGTGGAGAATGTGGCCCCAGCGCTGCGGAGGAGAGGAGGCTGCCCACGACGCTGCTTATCTGTCCACCATTTACTGATCTGCGCTGATCTCCTTCAAGGAACGACGGAGACTTCCCCAACTGGGTGACGAACCCGGAACAGTCACTGAGGAGTCTCAGGACTTCTGCACGCCATTTATACTGTGTCCAGGCCGGGGTCTCGGGCCACCTTACCCTCAGGTCTCGGCCTTCGTAGCTGCCCATACATTGGTCGAAAGTTGGGATGAAATCTAAGAATGAGGTTGGATGTAATTGTCGCTGACCGGTGTCGTTTGTATGTTTGCGCGCCCGTAATATTCGTATTTTTGCCTTTTTTACGACTTTGGATCTTTTTTATAGATTGTGGAGATCTGATGTTCGAGCGCCGGCCCCTCGTGTAACGTCACTGGACGGTGAATAATCTCCCATGGGTTCACACACCTTTGTGTCTTCTATATCTGCGCTCTGTTATTTCCTCCATATTACTCGCACGTTAGGAAAACGGAAGCAAATCATTTTTCTGCCTCTTTTCTTGCACTTTATTATTATTTTCGCGCTCCATTACCTCCCAAGGAGCGATACATATAAAACACAGAGGAGGGTAATACATGACCTGAAGATACATACAATACACCTGAACCACAAGAGCTTACAATCTACCTGGGGAAAGAGACTGAAGGTGGAGATACACAGTACAATATAAGGCCTCATTTACACGAGCGTGTGCGTTTTGCGCGCGCAAAAAACGCAGCATTTTGCGTGCGCAAAAGGCACTTGACAACTCCGTGTGTCATCCGTGTATGATGCGCGGCTGCGTGATTTTCGCGCAGCCGCCATCATAGAGATGAGGCTAGTCGACGTCAGTCACTGTCCATGGTGCTGAAAGAGTTAACTGATCGGCAGTAACTCTTTCAGCACCCTCGACAGTGCATTCCGATCACCATATCGCGTAACCTGTTAAAAAAAACAGAGGTTCGTACTTACCGAGTTTCCCGGCCGTTGCCTTGGTGACGCGTCCTTGGTGACGCTCCTCTCTTGACATCTGGCCCCACCTCCCTGGATGATGCGGCAGTCCATGTGACCGCTGCAGCCTGTGCTTGGCCTGTGATTGGCTGCAGCTGTCACTTGGACTGAATTGTCATCCCGGGAGGTCAGACTGGAGGAAGAAGCCGGGAGTTATCGGTAAGTCAGAACTGTTTTTTTTTTTTTGACACGTTCACGTATATTGGAATCGGAAGTCACTGTCCAGGGTGCTGAACCAGTTTAACTCTTTCAGCACCCTGCACAGTGACTGTCTCCTGCCGGGTTCGGTCAAAATGAGTTCGGCCGAACCCGGTAAAGTTCGGTTCGCTCATGTCTAAGACACTCCGTTCGGATGTTTGTAAACAGAAAAGCACGTGGTGCTTTTCTGTTTACATTCAGTTTGAAAGCTCTTGCGCGAATCACACAGTTCACACGGAATTGCTTCCGTGCGACCTTCGTGGTTTTCACGCACCCATTGACTTCAATGGGTGCGTGATGCGCGAAAAACACAAGATTATAGAACATGTTGTGAGTTTTACGCCACGCACTCGCGCAGCGGAAAATTCACGCATCGTCTGCACTGCCCCATAGAATAATATAGGTGCGTACGACACGCGTGAAAAGCACGCGCGTCGCACGCGCGTATATTACGCTCGTGTAAATGAGGCCTAAAGCATATCAGGAAACAAGTGCATATAGTGACAGAATAATACCCACATACTGTTACTGAATAATACCCCCATACTGTTACTGAATAATACCGCCACACCATAACCACATAGTGACTGAATAATATCCCCATACTGTTACTGAATAATACCCCCACACCATAACCACATAGTGACTGAAAAATACCCCCATACTGTTACTGACTAATACCTCCACACCATAACCACATAGTGACTGTATAATACCCCCATACTGTTACTGAATAATACCCCCACACCATAACCACATAGTGACTGAATAATATCCCCATACTGTTACTGAATAATATCCCCACACCATAACCACATAGTGACTGAATAACACCCCCATACTGTTACTGAATAATACCACCACACCATAACCTCATAGTGACTGAATAATACCCCCATACTGTTACTGAATAATACCCCCACACCATAACCACATTGTGACTGAATAATACCACCATACTGTTACTGACTAATACCCCCACACCATAACCACATAGTGACTGAATAATACCCCCATACTGTTACTGAATAATACCACCACACAATAACCACATAGTGACTGAATTATACCCCCATACTGATACTGAATAATACCTCCACACCATAACCACACACTGACTGAATAATACCCCCATACTGTTACTGAATGATACCGCCACACCATAACCACATAGTGACTGAATAATACCCCCATACTGTTACTGAATAATACCTCCACACCATAACCACATAGTGACTGACTAATACCCCCATACTGTTACTGAATAATACCACCACACCATAACCATATAGTGACTGAATAATACCCCCATACTGTTACTGAATAATACCACCACATCATAACCACATAGTGACTGAATAATACACCCATACTGTTACTGAATAATACCACCACACCATAACCACATAGTGACTGACTAATACCCCCATACTGTTACTGAATAATACCACCACATCATAACCACATAGTGACTGAATAATACACCCATACTGTTACTGAATAATACCACCACACCATAACCATATAGTGACTGAATAATACCCCCATACTGTTACTGAATAATACCACCACACCATAACCACATAGTGACTGAATAATATCCCCATACTGTTACTGAATAATATCCCCACACCATAACCACATAGTGACTGAATAATACCCCCATACTGTTACTGAATAATACCACCACACCATAACCACATAGTGTCTGAATAATACCCCATACTGTTACTGACTAATACCGCCACACCATAACCACATAGTAACTGAATAATACCACCATACTGTTACTGACTAATACCACCACACCATAACCACATAGTGACTGAATAATATCCCCGTACTGTTACTGACTAATACCGCCACACCATAACCACATAGTGACAGAATAATACCCACATACTGTTACTGAATAATACCCCCATACTGTTACTGAATAATACCGCCACACCATAACCACATAGTGACTGAATAATATCCCCATACTGTTACTGACTAATACCACCACACCATAACCACATAGTGACTGAATAATACCCCCATACTGTTACTGACTAATACCACCACACCATAACCACATAGTGACTGAATAATATCCCCGTACTGTTACTGACTAATACCGCCACACCATAACCACATAGTGACTGAATAATACCACCATACTGTTACTGACTAATACCACCACACCATAACCACATAGTGACTGAATAATATCCCCGTACTGTTACTGACTAATACCGCCACACCATAACCACATAGTGACTGAATAATATCCCCGTACTGTTACTGACTAATACCACCACACCATAACCACATAGTGACTGAATAATATCCCCATACTGTTACTGACTAATACCGCCACACCATAACCACATAGTGACTGAATAATACCCCCATACTGTTACTGAATAATACCTCCACACCATAACCACATAGTGACTGAATAATACCCCCATACTGTTACTGAATAATACCTCCACACCATAACCACATAGTGACTGAATAATACCCCCATACTGTTACTGAATAATACCACCACACCATACCCACATAGTGACTGAATTATACCCCCATACTGATACTGAATAATACCTCCACACCATAACCACACACTGACTGAATAATACCCCCATACTGTTACTGAATAATACCGCCACACCATAACCACATAGTGACTGAATAATACCCCCATACGGTTACTGAATAATACCACCACACCATAACCACATAGTGACTGAGTAATACCCCCATACTGTTACTGAATAATACCACCACACCATAACCACATAGTGACTGAATAATACCCCCATACGGTCACTGAATAATACCACCACACCATAACCACATAGTGACTGAGTAATACCCCCATACTGTTACTGAATAATACCACCACACCATAACCACATAGTGACTGAGTAATACCCCCATACTGTTACTGAATAATACCCCCACACCATAACCACATAGTGAATGAATAATACCACCAAACTGTTACTGAATAATACCTCCACACCATAACCACATAGTGACTGAATAATACCCCCATACTGTTACTGAATAATACCTCCACACCATAACCACATAGTGACTGAATAATACCCCCATACTGTTACTGAATAATACCACCACACCATACCCACATAGTGACTGAATTATACCCCCATACTGATACTGAATAATACCTCCACACCATAACCACACACTGACTGAATAATACCCCCATACTGTTACTGAATAATACCGCCACACCATAACCACATAGTGACTGAATAATACCCCCATACGGTTACTGAATAATACCACCACACCATAACCACATAGTGACTGAGTAATACCCCCATACTGTTACTGAATAATACCACCACACCATAACCACATAGTGACTGAGTAATACCCCCATACTGTTACTGAATAATACCACCACACCATAACCACATAGTGACTGAATAATACCCCCATACGGTCACTGAATAATACCACCACACCATAACCACATAGTGACTGAGTAATACCCCCATACTGTTACTGAATAATACCACCACACCATAACCACATAGTGACTGAGTAATACCCCCATACTGTTACTGAATAATACCCCCACACCATAACCACATAGTGAATGAATAATACCCCCATACTGTTACTGAATAATACCACCACACCATAACCACATAGTGACTGAATAATACCCCCATACTGTTACTGAATAATACCCCCATACTGTTACTGAATAATACCCCCACACCATAACCACATAGTGACTGAATAATACCCCCATACTGTTACTGAATAATACCCCCATACTGTTACTGAATAATACCCCCACACCATAACCACATAGTGACTGAATAATACCTCATACTGTTACTGAATAATACCGCCATACTGTTACTGAATAATACCTCCACACCATAACCATAGTGACTGAATAATACCCCCATACTGTTACTGAATAATACCCCCACACCATAACCACATAGTGACTGAATAATACCCCCATACTGTTACTGACTAATACCCCCACACCATAACCACATAGTGACTGAATAATATCCCCATACTGTTACTGAATAATACCATCATACTGTTACTGAATAATACCCCCACACCATAACCACATAGTGACTGACTAATACCCCCATACTGTTACTGAATAATACCCCCACACCATAACCACATAGTGACTGACTAATACCCCCATACTGTTACTGAATAATACCCCCACACCATAACCACATAGTGACTGACTAATACCCCCATACTGTTACTGAATAATACCACCACACCATAACCACATAGTGACTGAATAATACCCCATACTGATACTGAATAATACCACCACACCATAACCACATAGTGACTGACTAATACCCCCATACTGATACTGAATAATACCCCCACACCATAACCACATAGTGACTGAATAATACCCACATACTGTTACTGAATAATACCACCACACCATAACCACATAGTGACTGAATAATACCCCCATACTGTTACTGAATAATACCGCCACACCATAACCACATAGTGACTGAATAATACCCCCATACTGTTACTGAATAATACCACCACACCATAACCACATAGTGACTGAATAATACCCCCATACTGTTACTGAATAATACCACCACACCATAACCACATAGTGACTGAATAATACCCCCATACTGTTACTGAATAATACCACCACACCATAACCACATAGTGACTGAATAATACCCCCGTACTGTTACTGAATAATACCCCCACACCATAACCACATAGTGACTGAATAATACCCCCATACTGTTACTGAATAATACCCCCACACCATAACCACATAGTGACTGAATAATACCCCCATACTGTTACTGAATAATACCACCACACCATAACCACATAGTGACTGAATAATACCCCCATACTGTTACTGAATAATACCACCACACCATAACCACATAATGACTGACTAATACCCCCACACCATAACCACATAGTGACTGAATAATACCCCCATACTGTTACTGAATAATACCACCACACCATAACCACATAGTGACTGACTAATACCCCCATACTGTTACTGAATAATACCCCCATACTGTTACTGAATAATACCCCATACTGTTACTGAATAATACCACCACACCATAACCACATAGTGACTGACTAATATCCCCGTACTGTTACTGAATAATACCCCCATACTGTTACTGAATAATACCCCCATACTGTTACTGAATAATAACCCCATACTGTTACTGAATAATGCCACCACACCATAACCACATAGTGACTGACTAATATCCCCGTACTGTTACTGAATAATACCCCCATACTGTTACTGAATAATACCTCCACACCATAACCACATAGTGACTGAATAATACCCCCATACTGTTACTGAATAATACCACCACACCATAACCACATAGTGACTGAATAATACCCCCATACTGTTACTGAATAATACCCCCACACCATAACCACATAGTGACAGAATAATACCCACATACTGTTACTGAATAATACCGCCACACCATAACCACATAGTGACTGAATAATACCCCCATACTGTTACTGAATAATACCACCACACCATAACCACATAGTGACTGACTAATACCCCCATACTGTTACTGAATAATACCTCCACACCATAACCACATAGTGACTGAATAATACCCCCATACTGTTACTGAATAATACCTCCACACCATAACCACATAGTGACTGAATAATACCCCCATACTGTTACTGAATAATACCTCCACACCATAACCACATAGTGACTGAATAATACCCCCATACTGTTACTGAATAATACCTCCACACCATAACCACATAGTGACTGAATAATACCCCCATACTGTTACTGAATAATACCACCACATCATAACCACATAGTGACTGAATAATACCTCCATACTGTTACTGAATAATACCCCCATACTGTTACTGAATAATACCTCCACACCATAACCACATAGTGACTGAATAATACCTCCATACTGTTACTGAATAATACCCCCACACCATAACCACATAGTGACTGAATAATACCTCCATACTGTTACTGAATAATACCACCACACCATAGCCACATAGTGACTGAATAATACCCCCATACTGTTACTGAATACCCCCACACCATAACCACATAGTGACTGAATAATACCCCCATACTGTTACTGAATAATACCGCCACACCATAACCACATAGTGACTGAATAATACCCCCATACTGTTACTGAATAATACCCCCACACCATAACCACATAGTGACTGAATAATACCACAATACTGTTACTGAATAATACCTCCGCACAATAACCACATAGTGACTGAATAATACCCCCATACTGTTACTGAATAATACCCCCACACCATAACCACATAGTGACTGAATAATACCTCCATACTGTTACTGAATAATACCCCCATACTGTTACTGAATAATACCTCCACACCATAACCACATAGTGACTGAATAATACCTCCATACTGTTACTGAATAATACCGCCACACCATAACCACATAGTGACTGAATAATACCACCATACTGTTACTGAATAATACCTCCACACCATAACCACATAGTGACTGAATAATACCACCATACTGTTACTGAATAATACCACCACACCATAACCACATAGTGACTGACTAATACCCCCATACTGTTACTGACTAATACCCACATACTGTTACTGAGTAATACCTCCACACCATAACCACATAGTGACTGACTAATACCCCCATACTGTTACTGACTAATACCCACATACTGTTACTGAGTAATACCTCCACACCATAACCACATAGTGACTGACTAATACCCCCATACTGTTACTGAATAATACTGCCACCCCATAACCACATAGTGACTGAATAATACCACCACACCATAACCACATAGTGACTGAATAATACCCCCATACTATTACTGAATAATACCCCCATACTGTTACTGAATAATACCCCCTCACCATAACCACATAGTGACTGAATAATACCCCCATACTGTTACTGAATAATACCGCCACACCATAACCACATAGTGACTGAATAATACCCCCATACTGTTACTGACTAATACCCCCATACTGTTACTGAATAATACCCCTACACCGTAACCACATAGTGACTGAATAATACCCCCATACTGTTACTAAATAATACCCCCACACCATAACCACATAGTGACTGACTAATACCCCCATACTGTTACTGAATAATACCTCCACACCATAACCACATAGTGACTGAATAATACCCCCATACTGATACTGAATAATATCACCACACCATAAAAACATAGTGACTGAATAATACCCCCATACTGATACTGAATAATATCACCACACCATAACCACATAGTGACTGAATGATACCTCCATACTGTTACTGAATAATACCACCACACCATAACCACATAGTGACTGAATAATACCCCCATACTGTTACTGAATAATACACCCACACCATAACCACATAGTGACTGAATAATACCCCCATACTGTTACTGAATAATACCGCCACACCATAACCACATAGTGACTGAATAATACCCCCATACTGTTACTGAATAATACACCCACACCATAACCACATAGTGACTGAATAATACCCCCATACTGTTACTGAATAATACCCCCACACCATAACCACATAGTGACTGAATAATACCACCAAACTGTTACTGACTAATACCCCCATACTGTTACTGAATAATACCACCACACCATAACCACATAGTGACTGAATAATACCCCATACTGTTACTGAATAATACCCCCACACCATAACCACATAGTGACTGAATAATACCCCCATACTGTTACTGACTAATACCTCCACACCATAATCACATAGTGACTGAATAATACCCCCATACTGTTACTGAATAATACCCCCACACCATAACCACATAGTGACTGAATAATACCCCATACTGTTACTGAATAATACCCCCACACCATAACCACATAGTGACTGAATAATACCCCCATACAGTTACTGAATAATACCACCACACCACAACCACATAGTGACTGAATAATACCACCATACTGTTACTGAATAATACCCCCACACCATAACCACATAGTGACTGAATAATACCCCCATACTGTTACTGAATAATACCCCCACAACATAACCACATAGTGACTGAATAATACCCCCATACTGTTACTGAATAATACCGCCACACCATAACCACATAGTGACTGAATAATACCACCATACTGTTACTGACTAATACCCCCACACCATAACCACATAGTGACTGAATAATACCCCATACTGTTACTGAATAATACCCCCATACCATAACCACATAGTGACTGACTAATACCACCATACTGTTACTGAATAATACCCCCATACCATAACCACATAGTGACTGACTAATACCACCATACTGTTACTGAATAATACCCCCACACCATAACCACATAGTGACTGAATAATACCACCATACTGTTACTGAATAATACCACCACACCATAACCACATAGTGACTGAATAATACCCCCATACTGTTACTGAATAATACCACCACACCATAACCACATAGTGACTGACTAATACCCCCATACTGTTACTGACTAATACCCCCACACCATAACCACATAGTGACTGAATAATACCCCATACTGTTACTGAATAATACCACCACACCATAACCACATAGTGACTGAATAATACCCCCATACTGTTACTGAATAATACCACCACACCATAACCACATAGTGACTGAATAATACCACCATACTGTTACTGAATAATACCACCACACCACAACCACATAGTGACTGAATAATACCCCATACTGTTACTGAATAATACCCCCACACCATAACCACATAGTGACTGAATAATACCACAATACTGTTACTGAATAATACCTCCGCACCATAACCACATAGTGACTGAATAATACCCCCATACTGTTACTGAATAATACCCCCACACCATAACCACATAGTGACTGAATAATACCTCCATACTGTTACTGAATAATACCCCCATACTGTTACTGAATAATACCTCCACACCATAACCACATAGTGACTGAATAATACCTCCATACTGTTACTGAATAATACCGCCACACCATAACCACATAGTGACTGAATAGTACCACCATACTGTTACTGAATAATACCTCCACACCATAACCACATAGTGACTGAATAATACCACCATACTGTTACTGAATAATACCACCACACCATATCCACATAGTGACTGACTAATACCCCCATACTGTTACTGACTAATACCCACATACTGTTACTGAGTAATACCTCCACACCATAACCACATAGTGACTGACTAATACCCCCATACTGTTACTGACTAATACCCACATACTGTTACTGAGTAATACCTCCACACCATAACCACATAGTGACTGACTAATACCCCCATACTGTTACTGAATAATACTGCCACACCATAACCACATAGTGACTGAATAATACCACCACACCATAACCACATAGTGACTGAATAATACCCCCATACTATTACTGAATAATACCCCCATACTGTTACTGAATAATACCCCCTCACCATAACCACATAGTGACTGAATAATACCCCCATACTGTTACTGAATAATACCGCCACACCATAACCACATAGTGACTGAATAATACCCCCATACTGTTACTGACTAATACCCCCATACTGTTACTGAATAATACCCCTACACCGTAACCACATAGTGACTGAATAATACCCCCATACTGTTACTAAATAATACCCCCACACCATAACCACATAGTGACTGACTAATACCCCCATACTGTTACTGAATAATACCCCCACACCATAACCACATAGTGACTGAATAATACCCCCATACTGATACTGAATAATATCACCACACCATAAAAACATAGTGACTGAATAATACCCCCATACTGATACTGAATAATATCACCACACCATGACCACATAGTGACTGAATAATACCTCCATACTGTTACTGAATAATGCCCCCACACCATAACCACATAGTGACTGAATGATACCTCCATACTGTTACTGAATAATACCCCCACACCATAACCACATAGTGACTGAATAATACCCCCATACTGTTACTGAATAATACACCCACACCATAACCACATAGTGACTGAATAATACCCCCATACTGTTACTGAATAATACCGCCACACCATAACCACATAGTGACTGAATAATACCCCCATACTGTTACTGAATAATACCCCCACACCATAACCACATAGTGACTGAATAATACCACCAAACTGTTACTGACTAATACCCCCATACTGTTACTGAATAATACCACCACACCATAACCACATAGTGACTGAATAATACCCCATACTGTTACTGAATAATACCCCCACACCATAACCACATAGTGACTGAATAATACCCCCATACTGTTACTGACTAATACCTCCACACCATAATCACATAGTGACTGAATAATACCCCCATACTGTTACTGAATAATACCCCCACACCATAACCACATAGTGACTGAATAATACCCCATACTGTTACTGAATAATACCCCCACACCATAACCACATAGTGACTGAATAATACCCCCATACAGTTACTGAATAATACCACCACACCACAACCACATAGTGACTGAATAATACCACCATACTGTTACTGAATAATACCCCCACACCATAACCACATAGTGACTGAATAATACCCCCATACTGTTACTGAATAATACCCCCACACCATAACCACATAGTGACTGAATAATACCCCCATACTGTTACTGAATAATACCGCCACACCATAACCACATAGTGACTGAATAATACCACCATACTGTTACTGACTAATACCCCCGCACCATAACCACATAGTGACTGAATAATACCCCATACTGTTACTGAATAATACCCCCATACCATAACCACATAGTGACTGACTAATACCACCATACTGTTACTGAATAATACCCCCATACCATAACCACATAGTGACTGACTAATACCACCATACTGTTGCTGAATAATACCCCCACACCATAACCACATAGTGACTGAATAATACCACCATACTGTTACTGAATAATACCACCACACCATAACCACATAGTGACTGAATAATACCCCCATACTGTTACTGAATAATACCACCACACCATAACCACATAGTGACTGACTAATACCCCCATACTGTTACTGACTAATACCCCCACACCATAACCACATAGTGACTGAATAATACCCTATACTGTTACTGAATAATACCACCACACCATAACCACATAGTGACTGAATAATACCCCCATACTGTTACTGAATAATACCACCACACCATAACCACATAGTGACTGAATAATACCCCCATACTGTTACTGAATAATACCACCACACCACAACCACATAGTGACTGAATAATACCCCATACTGTTACTGAATAATACCCCCACACCATAACCACATAGTGACTGAATAATACCCCTATACTGTTACTGAATAATACCCCATACTGTTACTGAATAATACCCCCATACTGTCACTGAATAATACCTCCATACTGTTACTGAATAATACCCCATACTGTTACTGAATAATACCCCCATACTGTTACTGAATAATACCCCATACAGTTACTGAATAATACCCCCATACTGTTACTGAATAATACCACCATACTGTTACTGAATAATACCACCATACTGTTACTGACTAATACCCCCACACCATAACCACATAGTGACTGTATAATACCCCCATACTGTTACTGAATAATACCCCCACACCATAACCACACAGTGACTGACTAATACCCCCATACTGTTACTGAATAATACCCCCATACTGTTACTGAATAATACCCCATACTGTTACTGAATAATACCCCCATACTGTTACTGAATAATACCCCCACACCATAACCACATAGTGACTGACTAATACCCCCATACTGTTACTGAATAATACCCCCATACTGTTACTGAATAATACCCCATACTGTTACTGAATAATACCCCCATACTGTTACTGAATAATACCCCCACACCATAACCACATAGTGACTGAATAATACCCCCATACTGTTACTGAATAATACCACCACACCATAACCACATAGTGACTGAATAATACCCCCTTACTATTACTGAATAATACCGCCACATCATAACCACATAGTGACTGAATAATACCCCCATACTGTTACTGAATAATACCCCCACACCATAACCACATAGTGACTGAATAATACCACCACATCATAACCACATAGTGACTGAATAATACCCCCATACTGTTACTGAATAATACCACCACACCATAACCACATAGTGACTGAATAATACCCCCATACTGTTACTGAATAATACCCCCACACCATAACCACATAGTGACTGAATAATACCACCACACCATAACCACATAGTGACTGAATAATACCACCATACTGTTACTGAATAATACCCCCACACCATAACCACATAGTGACTGTATAATACCCCCATACTGTTACTGAATACCCCCACACCATAACCACATAGTGACTGAATAATACCCCCATACTGTTACTGAATAATACCACCACACCATAACCACATAGTGACTGATTAATACCACCATACTGTTACTGAATAATACCCCCACACCATAACCACATAGTGACTGACTAATACCCCCATACTGTTACTGAATAATACCCCCATACTGTTACTGAATAATACCACCACACCATAACCACATAGTGACTGAATAATACCCCATACTGTTACTGAATAATACCACCACACCATAACCACATAGTGACTGAATAATATCCCCATACTGTTACTGAATAATACCACCACACCATAACCACATAGTGACTGACTAATACCCCCATACTGTTACTGAATAATACCTCCACACCATAACCACATAGTGACTGAATAATACCCCCATACTGTTACTGAATAATACCTCCACACCATAACCACATAGTGACTGAATAATACCCCCATACTGTTACTGAATAATACCGCCACACCATAACCACATAGTGACTGAATAATACCCCCATACTGTTACTGAATAATACCTCCACACCATAACCACATAGTGACTGAATAATACCCCCATACTGTTACTGAATAATACCTCCACACCATAACCACATAGTGACTGAATAATACCCCCATACTGTTACTGAATAATACCACCACACCATAACCACATAGTGAATGAATAATACCCCCATACTGTTACTGAATAATACCACCACATCATAACCACATAGTGACTGAATAATACCTCCATACTGTTACTGAATAATACCCCCATACTGTTTCTGAATAATACCTCCACACCATAACCACATAGTGACTGAATAATACCTCCATACTGTTACTGAATAATACCGCCACACCATAACCACATAGTGACTGAATAATACCCCCATACTGTTACTGAATAATACCCCCACACCATAACCACATAGTGACTGAATAATACCACAATACTGTTACTGAATAATACCTCCACACCATAACCACATAGTGACTGACTAATACCCCCATACTGTTACTGAATAATACCTCCACACCATAACCACATAGTGACTGAATAATACCCCCATACTGTTACTGAATAATACCTCCACACCATAACCACATAATGACTGAATAATACCCCCATACTGTTACTGAATAATACCGCCACACCATAACCACATAGTGACTGAATAATACCCCCATACTGTTACTGAATAATACCTCCACACCATAACCACATAGTGACTGAATAATACCCCCATACTGTTACTGAATAATACCTCCACACCATAACCACATAGTGACTGAATAATACCCCCATACTGTTACTGAATAATACCACCACACCATAACCACATAGTGAATGAATAATACCCCCATACTGTTACTGAATAATACCACCACATCATAACCACATAGTGACTGAATAATACCTCCATACTGTTACTGAATAATACCCCCATACTGTTTCTGAATAATACCTCCACACCATAACCACATAGTGACTGAATAATACCTCCATACTGTTACTGAATAATACCGCCACACCATAACCACATAGTGACTGAATAATACCCCCATACTGTTACTGAATAATACCCCCACACCATAACCACATAGTGACTGAATAATACCACAATACTGTTACTGAATAATACCTCCGCACCATAACCACATAGTGACTGAATAATACCCCCATACTGTTACTGAATAATACCCCCACACCATAACCACATAGTGACTGAATAATACCTCCATACTGTTACTGAATAATACCCCCATACTGTTACTGAATAATACCTCCACACCATAACCACATAGTGACTGAATAATACCTCCATACTGTTACTGAGTAATACCGCCACACCATAACCACATAGTGACTGAATAATACCCCCATACTGTTACTGAATAATACCCCCACACCATAACCACATAGTGACTGAATAATACCACCATACTGTTACTGAATAATACCTCCACACCATAACCACATAGTGACTGACTAATACCCCCATACTGTTACTGAATAATACTGCCACACCATAACCACATAGTGACTGAATAATACCACCACACCATAACCACATAGTGACTGAATAATACCCCCATACTATTACTGAATAATACCCCCATACTGTTACTGAATAATACCCCCTCACCATAACCACATAGTGACTGAATAATACCCCCATACTGTTACTGAATAATACCGCCACATCATAACCACATAGTGACTGAATAATACCCCCATACTGTTACTGAATAATACCCCTACACCGTAACCACATAGTGACTGAATAATACCCCCATACTGTTACTAAATAATACCCCCACACCATAACCACATAGTGACTGAATAATACCCCCATACTGATACTGAATAATATCACCACACCATAAAAACATAGTGACTGAATAATACCCCCATACTGATACTGAATAATATCACCACACCATAACCACATAGTGACTGAATAATACCTCCATACTGTTACTGAATAATGCCCCCACACCATAACCACATAGTGACTGAATAACACCCCCATACTGTTACTGAATAATACCACCACACCATAACCACATAGTGACTGAATGATACCTCCATACTGTTACTGAATAATACCCCCACACCATAACCACATAGTGACTGAATAATACTCCCATACTGTTACTGAATAATACCCCCACACCATAACCACATAGTGACTGAATAATACCCCCATACTGTTACTGAATAATACACCCACACCATAACCACATAGTGACTGAATAATACCCCCATACTGTTACTGAATAATACCGCCACACCATAACCACATAGTGACTGAATAATACCCCCATACTGTTACTGAATAATACCCCCACACCATAACCACATAGTGACTGAATAATACCACCAAACTGTTACTGACTAATACCCCCATACTGTTACTGAATAATACCACCACACCATAACCACATAGTGACTGAATAATACCCCATACTGTTACTGAATAATACCCCCACACCATAACCACATAGTGACTGAATAATACCCCATACTGTTACTGAATAATACCCCGACACCATAACCACATAGTGACTGAATAATACCCCATACTGTTACTGAATAATACCCCCACACCATAACCACATAGTGACTGAATAATACCCCCATACTTTTACTGAATAATACCCCCACACCATAACCACATAGTGACTGAATAATACCCCCATACTGTTACTGACTAATACCTCCACACCATAACCACATAGTGACTGAATAATACCCCATACTGTTACTGAATAATACCCCGACACCATAACCACATAGTGACTGAATAATACCCCATACTGTTACTGAATAATACCCCCACACCATAACCACATAGTGACTGAATAATACCCCCATACAGTTACTGAATAATACCACCACACCACAACCACATAGTGACTGAATAATACCACCATACTGTTACTGAATAATACCCCCACACCATAACCACATAGTGACTGAATAATACCCCCATACTGTTACTGAATAATACCCCCACACCATAACCACATAGTGACTGACTAATACCCCCATACTGTTACTGAATAATACCTCCACACCATAACCACATAGTGACTGAATAATACCCCCATACTGTTACTGAATAATACCTCCACACCATAACCACATAGTGACTGAATAATACCCCCATACTGTTACTGAATAATACCGCCACACCATAACCACATAGTGACTGAATAATACCCCCATACTGTTACTGAATAATACCTCCACACCATAACCACATAGTGACTAAATAATACCCCCATACTGTTACTGAATAATACCTCCACACCATAACCACATAGTGACTGAATAATACCCCCATACTGTTACTGAATAATACCACCACACCATAACCACATAGTGAATGAATAATACCCCCATACTGTTACTGAATAATACCGCCACACCATAACCACATAGTGACTGAATAATACCCCCATACTGTTACTGAATAATACCCCCACACCATAACCACATAGTGACTGAATAATACCACAATACTGTTACTGAATAATACCTCCGCACCATAACCACATAGTGACTGAATAATACCCCCATACTGTTACTGAATAATACCCCCACACCATAACCACATAGTGACTGAATAATACCTCCATACTGTTACTGAATAATACCCCCATACTGTTACTGAATAATACCTCACACCATAACCAAATAGTGACTGAATAATACCTCCATACTGTTACTGAATAATACCGCCACACCATAACCACATAGTGACTGAATAATACCCCATACTGTTACTGAATAATACCCCCACCATAACCACATAGTGACTGAATAATACCACCATACTGTTACTGAATAATACCTCCACACCATAACCACATAGTGACTGAATAATACCCCCATACTGTTACTGAATAATACCCCCACACCATAACCACATAGTGACTGAATAATACCACCATACTGTTACTGAATAATACCCCCACACCATAACCACATAGTGACTGAATAATACCCCCATACTGTTACTGAATAATACCCCCACACCATAACCACATAGTGACTGAATAATACCCCCATACTGTTACTGAATAATACCTCCACGCCATAACCACATAGTGACTGAATAATACCACCACACCATAACCACATAGTGACTGAATAATACCCCCATACTATTACTGAATAATACCCCCATACTGTTACTGAATAATACCCCCTCACCATAACCACATAGTGACTGAATAATACCCCCATACTGTTACTGAATAATACCGCCACATCATAACCACATAGTGACTGAATAATACCCCCATACTGTTACTGAATAATACCCCTACACCGTAACCACATAGTGACTGAATAATACCTCCATACTGTTACTGAATAATGCCCCCACACCATAACCACATAGTGACTGAATAACATCCCCATACTGTTACTGAATAATACCACCACACCATAACCACATAGTGACTGAATGATACCTCCATACTGTTACTGAATAATACCCCCACACCATAACCACATAGTGACTGAATAATACCCCCATACTGTTACTGAATAATACACCCACACCATAACCACATAGTGACTGAATAATACCCCCATACTGTTACTGAATAATACCGCCACACCATAACCACATAGTGACTGAATAATACCCCCATACTGTTACTGAATAATACCCCCACACCATAACCACATAGTGACTGAATAATACCACCAAACTGTTACTGACTAATACCCCCATACTGTTACTGAATAATACCACCACACCATAACCACATAGTGACTGAATAATACCCCATACTGTTACTGAATAATACCCCCACACCATAACCACATAGTGACTGAATAATACCCCCATACTGTTACTGACTAATACCTCCACACCATAATCACATAGTGACTGAATAATACCCCCATACTGTTACTGAATAATACCCCCACACCATAACCACATAGTGACTGAATAATACCCCATACTGTTACTGAATAATACCCCCACACCATAACCACATAGTGACTGAATAATACCCCCATACAGTTACTGAATAATACCACCACACCACAACCACATAGTGACTGAATAATACCACCATACTGTTACTGAATAATACCCCCACACCATAACCACATAGTGACTGAATAATACCCCCATACTGTTACTGAATAATACCCCCACACCATAACCACATAGTGACTGAATAATACCCCCATACTGTTACTGAATAATACCGCCACACCATAACCACATAGTGACTGAATAATACCACCATACTGTTACTGACTAATACCCCCACACCATAACCACATAGTGACTGAATAATACCCCATACTGTTACTGAATAATACCACCACACCATAACCACATAGTGACTGAATAATACCCCATACTGTTACTGAATAATACCACCACACCATAACCACATAGTGACTGAATAATACCCCCATACTGTTACTGAATAATACCACCACACCATAACCACATAGTGACTGACTAATACCCCCATACTGTTACTGACTAATACCCCCACACCATAACCACATAGTGACTGAATAATACCCCCATACTGTTACTGACTAATACCTCCACACCATCATCACATAGTGACTGAATAATACCCCCATACTGTTACTGAATAATACCCCCACACCATAACCACATAGTGACTGAATAATACCCCATACTGTTACTGAATAATACCCCCACACCACAACCACATAGTGACTGAATAATACCACCATACTGTTACTGAATAATACCCCCACACCATAACCACATAGTGACTGAATAATACCCCCATACTGTTACTGAATAATACCTCCACACCATAACCACATAGTGACTGAATAATACCCCCATACTGTTACTGAATAATACCACCACATCATAACCACATAGTGACTGAATAATACCACCAAACTGTTACTGAATAATACTACCACACCGTAACCACATAGTGACTGACTAATACCCCATACTGTTACTGAATAATACCACCACACCATAACCACATAGTGACTGAATAATACCCCCATACAGTTACTGAATAATACCACCACACCACAACCACATAGTGACTGAATAATACCACCATACTGTTACTGAATAATACCCCCACACCATAACCACATAGTGACTGAATAATACCCCCATACTGTTACTGAATAATACCCCCACACCATAACCACATAGTGACTGAATAATACCCCCATACTGTTACTGAATAATACCACCACACCATAACCACATAGTGACTGAATAATACCACCATACTGTTACTGAATAATACCCCCACACCATAACCACATAGTGACTGAATAATACCACCATACTGTTACTGAATAATACCTCCACACCATAACCACATAGTGACTGAATAATACCCCCATACTGTTACTGAATAATACCACCACATCATAACCACATAGTGACTGAATAATACCACCAAACTGTTACTGAATAATACTACCACACCGTAACCACATAGTGACTGACTAATACCCCATACTGTTACTGAATAATACCACCACACCATAACCACATAGTGACTGAATAATACCCCCATACTGTTACTGAATAATACCACCACACCATAACCACATAGTGACTGACTAATACCCCCATACTGTTACTGACTAATACCCCCACACCATAACCACATAGTGACTGAATAATACCCCCATACTGTTACTGAATAATACCACCACACCATAACCACATAGTGACTGACTAATACCCCCATACTGTTACTGAATAATACCACCACACCATAACCACATAGTGACTGAATAATACCCCCATACTGTTACTGAATAATACCACCACACCATAACCACATAGTGACTGAATAATACCCCCATACTGTTACTGAATAATACCACCACACCATAACCACATAGTGACTGAATAATACCACCATACTGTTACTGAATAATACCACCACACCACAACCACATAGTGACTGAATAATACCCCATACTGTTACTGAATAATACCCCCACACCATAACCACATAGTGACTGAATAATACCCCCATACTGTTACTGAATAATACCACCACACCATAACCACATAGTGACTGAATAATACCCCCATACAGTTACTGAATAATACCTCCACACCATAACCACATAGTGACTGAATAATACCCCCATACTGTTACTGAATAATACCACCACATCATAACCACATAGTGACTGACTAATATCCCCATACTGTTACTGAATAATACCCCCACACCAGAACCACATAGTGACTGACTAATACCCCCATACTGTTACTGAATAATACCCGCATACTGTTACTGAATAATACCACCACACCATAACCACATAGTGACTGAATAATACCCCCATACTGTTACTGAATAATACCCCCACACCATAACCACATAGTGACTGTATAATACCCCCATACTGTTACTGAATAATACCCCCACACCATAACCACATAGTGACTGACTAATACCCCCATACTGTTACTGAATAATACCCCCATACTGTTACTGAATAATACCCCATACTGTTACTGAATAATACCCCCATACTGTTACTGAATAATACCCCATACTGTTACTGAATAATACCCCCATACTGTTACTGAATAATACCCCACACCATAACCACATAGTGACTGACTAATACCCCCATACTGTTACTGAATAATACCCCCATACTGTTACTGAATAATACCCCATACTGTTACTGAATAATACCCCCACACCATAACCACATAGTGACTGAATAATACCCCCATACTGTTACTGAATAATACCACCACACCATAACCACATAGTGACTGAATAATACCCCCATACTATTACTGAATAATACCGCCACATCATAACCACATAGTGACTGACTAATACCCCCATACTGTTACTGAATAATACCCCCATACTTTTACTGAATAATACCACCACACCATAACCACATAGTGACTGAATAATATCCCCATACTGTTACTGAATAATACCACCACATCATAACCACATAGTGACTGAATAATACCCCATACTGTTACTGAATAATACCTCCACACCATAACCACATAGTGACTGAATAATACCCCCATACTGTTACTGAATAATACCGCCACACCATAACCACATAGTGACTGAATAATACCCCCATACTGTTACTGAATAATATCCCCATACTGTTACTGAATAATACCACCACACCGTAACCACATAGTGACTGTATAATACCCCCATACTGTTACTGAATACCCCCACACCATAACCACATAGTGACTGAATAATACCCCCATACTGTTACTGAATAATACCACCACACCATAACCACATAGTGACTGACTAATACCCCCATACTGTTACTGAATACCCCCACACCATAACCACATAGTGACTGAATAATACCCCCATACTGTTACTGAGTAATACCACCACACCATAACCACATAGTGACTGAATAATACCACCATACTGTTACTGAATAATACCACCACACCATAACCACATAGTGACTGAATAATACCCCCATACTGTTACTGAATACCCCCACACCATAACCACATAGTGACTGAATAATATCCCCATACTGTTACTGAATAATACCCCCATACTGTTACTAAATAATACCACCACACCATAACCACATAGTGACTGAATAATACACCCATACTGTTACTGAATAATACCACCACATCATAACCACATAGTGACTGAATAATACCTCCATACTGTTACTGAATAATACCACCACACCATAACCACATAGTGACTGACTAATACCCCCATACTGTTACTGAATAATACCACCACACCATAACCACATAGTGACTGAATAATACCACCATACTGTTACTGAATAATACCACCACACCACAACCACATAGTGACTGAATAATACCCCATACTGTTACTGAATAATACCCCCACACCATAACCACATAGTGACTGAATAATACCCCCATACTGTTACTGAATAATACCACCACACCATAACCACATAGTGACTGAATAATACCCCCATACTGTTACTGAATAATACCTCCACACCATAACCACATAGTGACTGAATAATACCCCCATACTGTTACTGAATAATACCACCACATCATAACCACATAGTGACTGACTAATATCCCCATACTGTTACTGAATAATACCCCCACACCAGAACCACATAGTGACTGACTAATACCCCCATACTGTTACTGAATAATACCCCCATACTGTTACTGAATAATACCACCACACCATAACCACATAGTGACTGAATAATACCCCCATACTGTTACTGAATAATACCCCCACACCATAACCACATAGTGACTGTATAATACCCCCATACTGTTACTGAATAATACCCCCACACCATAACCACATAGTGACTGACTAATACCCCCATACTGTTACTGAATAATACCCCCATACTGTTACTGAATAATACCCCATACTGTTACTGAATAATACCCCCATACTGTTACTGAATAATACCCCATACTGTTACTGAATAATACCCCCATACTGTTACTGAATAATACCCCACACCATAACCACATAGTGACTGACTAATACCCCCATACTGTTACTGAATAATACCCCCATACTGTTACTGAATAATACCCCATACTGTTACTGAATAATACCCCCATACTGTTACTGAATAATACCCCCACACCATAACCACATAGTGACTGAATAATACCCCCATACTGTTACTGAATAATACCACCACACCATAACCACATAGTGACTGAATAATACCCCCATACTATTACTGAATAATACCGCCACATCATAACCACATAGTGACTGACTAATACCCCCATACTGTTACTGAATAATACCCCCATACTGTTACTGAATAATACCACCACACCATAACCACATAGTGACTGAATAATATCCCCATACTGTTACTGAATAATACCACCACATCATAACCACATAGTGACTGAATAATACCCCATACTGTTACTGAATAATACCTCCACACCATAACCACATAGTGACTGAATAATACCCCCATACTGTTACTGAATAATACCGCCACACCATAACCACATAGTGACTGAATAATACCCCCATACTGTTACTGAATAATATCCCCATACTGTTACTGAATAATACCACCACACCGTAACCACATAGTGACTGTATAATACCCCCATACTGTTACTGAATACCCCCACACCATAACCACATAGTGACTGAATAATACCCCCATACTGTTACTGAATAATACCACCACACCATAACCACATAGTGACTGACTAATACCCCCATACTGTTACTGAATACCCCCACACCATAACCACATAGTGACTGAATAATACCCCCATACTGTTACTGAGTAATACCACCACACCATAACCACATAGTGACTGAATAATACCACCATACTGTTACTGAATAATACCACCACACCATAACCACATAGTGACTGAATAATACCCCCATACTGTTACTGAATACCCCCACACCATAACCACATAGTGACTGAATAATATCCCCATACTGTTACTGAATAATACCCCCATACTGTTACTAAATAATACCACCACACCATAACCACATAGTGACTGAATAATACACCCATACTGTTACTGAATAATACCACCACATCATAACCACATAGTGACTGAATAATACCTCCATACTGTTACTGAATAATACCACCACACCATAACCACATAGTGACTGACTAATACCCCCATACTGTTACTGAATAATACCACCACACCATAACCACATAGTGACTGAATAATACCCCCATACTGTTACTGAATACCCCCACACCATAACCACATAGTGACGGAATAATACCACCATACTGTTACTGAATAATACCACCATACTGTTACTGACTAATACCCCCACACCATAACCACATAGTGACTGAATAATACCCCCATACTGTTACTGAATAATACCCCCACACCATAACCACATAGTGACTGAATAATACCCCCATACTGTTACTGAATAATACCACCACACCATACCCACATAGTGACTGAATAATACCCCCATACTGTTACTGAATAATACCGCCATACGATAACCACATAGTGACTGAATAATACCCCATACTGTTACTGAATAATACCCCCACACCATAACCACATAGTGACTGAATAATACCTCCATACTGTTACTGAATAATACCACCACACCATAACCACATAGTGACTGACTAATACCCCCATACTGTTACTGAATAATACCCCCACACCATAACCACATAGTGACTGAATATTACCCCCATACTGTTACTGAATAATACCACCACACCATAACCACATAGTGACTGAATAATACCCCCATACTGTTACTGAATACCCCCACACCATAACCACATAGTGACTGAATAATACCACCATACTGTTACTGAATAATACCACCATACTGTTACTGACTAATACCCCCACACCATAACCACATAGTGACTGAATAATACCCCCATACTGTTACTGAATAATACCTCCACACCATAACCACATAGTGACTGAATAATACCACCATACTGTTACTGAATAATACCACCACACCATAACCACATAGTGACTGAATAATACCCCCATACTGTTACTGAATACCCCCACACCATAACCACATAGTGACTGAATAATACCACCATACTGTTACTGAATAATACCACCATACTGTTACTGACTAATACCCCCACACCATAACCACATAGTGACTGAATAATACCCCCATACTGTTACTAAATAATACCCCCACACCATAACCACATAGTGACTGAATAATACCCCCATACTGTTACTGAATAATACCACCACACCATACCCACATAGTGACTGAATAATACCCCCATACTGTTACTGAATAATACCGCCATACCATAACCACATAGTGACTGAATAATACCCCATACTGTTACTGAATAATACCCCCACACCATAACCACATAGTGACTGAATAATACCTCCATACTGTTACTGAATAATACCACCACACCATAACCACATAGTGACTGACTAATACCCCCATACTGTTACTGAATAATACCCCCACACCATAACCACATAGTGACTGAATATTACCCCCATACTGTTACTGAATAATACCACCACACCATAACCACATAGTGACTGAATAATACCCCCATACTGTTACTGAATACCCCCAAACCATAACCACATAGTGACTGAATAATACCACCATACTGTTACTGAATAATACCACCATACTGTTACTGACTAATACCCCCACACCATAACCACATAGTGACTGAATAATACCCCCATACTGTTACTGAATAATACCTCCACACCATAACCACATAGTGACTGAATAATACCACCATACTGTTACTGAATAATACCACCACACCATAACCACATAGTGACTGAATAATACCCCATACTGTTACTGAATAATACCCCCACACCATAACCACATAGTGACTGAATAATACCTCCATACTGTTACTGAATAATACCACCACACCATAACCACATAGTGACTGACTAATACCCCCATACTGTTACTGAATAATACCCCCACACCATAACCACATAGTGACTGAATATTACCCCCATACTGTTACTGAATAATACCACCACACCATAACCACATAGTGACTGAATAATACCCCCATACTGTTACTGAATACCCCCACACCATAACCACATAGTGACTGAATAATACCACCATACTGTTACTGAATAATACCACCATACTGTTACTGACTAATACCCCCACACCATAACCACATAGTGACTGAATAATACCCCCATACTGTTACTGAATAATACCTCCACACCATAACCACATAGTGACTGAATAATACCACCATACTGTTACTGAATAATACCACCACACCATAACCACATAGTGACTGAATAATACCCCCATACTGTTACTGAATACCCCCACACCATAACCACATAGTGACTGAATAATACCACCATACTGTTACTGAATAATACCACCATACTGTTACTGACTAATACCCCCACACCATAACCACATAGTGACTGAATAATACCCCCATACTGTTACTAAATAATACCCCCACACCATAACCACATAGTGACTGAATAATACCCCCATACTGTTACTGAATAATACCACCACACCATACCCACATAGTGACTGAATAATACCCCCATACTGTTACTGAATAATACCGCCATACCATAACCACATAGTGACTGAATAATACCCCATACTGTTACTGAATAATACCCCCACACCATAACCACATAGTGACTGAATAATACCTCCATACTGTTACTGAATAATACCACCACACCATAACCACATAGTGACTGACTAATACCCCCATACTGTTACTGAATAATACCCCCACACCATAACCACATAGTGACTGAATATTACCCCCATACTGTTACTGAATAATACCACCACACCATAACCACATAGTGACTGAATAATACCCCCATACTGTTACTGAATACCCCCAAACCATAACCACATAGTGACTGAATAATACCACCATACTGTTACTGAATAATACCACCATACTGTTACTGACTAATACCCCCACACCATAACCACATAGTGACTGAATAATACCCCCATACTGTTACTGAATAATACCTCCACACCATAACCACATAGTGACTGAATAATACCACCATACTGTTACTGAATAATACCACCACACCATAACCACATAGTGACTGAATAATACCCCCATACTGTTACTGAATAATACCCCCACACCATAACCACATAGTGACTGAATAATACCCCCATACTGTTACTGAATAATACCACCACACCATAACCACATAGTGACTGATTAATACACCCATACTGTTACTGAATAATACCTCCACACCATAACCACATAGTGACTGAATAATACCACCATACTGTTACTGAATAATACCCCCACACCATAATCACATAGTGACTGAATAATACCCCCATACTGTTACTGAATAATACCCCCACACCATAACCACATAGTGACTGAATAATACCCCCATACTGTTACTGAATAATACCACCACACCATAACCACATAGTGACTGATTAATACACCCATACTGTTACTGAATAATACCTCCACACCATAACCACATAGTGACTGAATAATACCCCCATACTGTTACTGACTAATACCGCCACACCATAACCACATAGTGACTGAATAATACCACCATACAGTTACTGAATAATACCACCACACCGTAACCACATAGTGACTGTATAATACCCCCATACTGTTACTGAATACCCCCACACCATAACCACATAGTGACTGAATAATACCCCCATACTGTTACTGAATAATACCACCACACCATAACCACATAGTGACTGACTAATACCCCCATACTGTTACTGAATACCCCCACACCATAACCACATAGTGACTGAATAATACCCCCATACTGTTACTGAGTAATACCACCACACCATAACCACATAGTGACTGAATAATACCACCATACTGTTACTGAATACCCCCACACCATAACCACATAGTGACTGAATAATATCCCCATACTGTTACTGAATAATACCCCCATACTGTTACTAAATAATACCACCACACCATAACCACATAGTGACTGAATAATACACCCATACTGTTACTGAATAATACCACCACATCATAACCACATAGTGACTGAATAATACCTCCATACTGTTACTGAATAATACCACCACACCATAACCACATAGTGACTGACTAATACCCCCATACTGTTACTGAATAATACCACCACACCATAACCACATAGTGACTGAATAATACCCCCATACTGTTACTGAATACCCCCACACCATAACCACATAGTGACTGAATAATACCACCATACTGTTACTGAATAATACCACCATACTGTTACTGACTAATACCCCCACACCATAACCACATAGTGACTGAATAATACCCCCATACTGTTACTGAATAATACCCCCACACCATAACCACATAGTGACTGAATAATACCCCCATACTGTTACTGAATAATACCACCACACCATACCCACATAGTGACTGAATAATACCCCCATACTGTTACTGAATAATACCGCCATACGATAACCACATAGTGACTGAATAATACCCCATACTGTTACTGAATAATACCCCCACACCATAACCACATAGTGACTGAATAATACCTCCATACTGTTACTGAATAATACCACCACACCATAACCACATAGTGACTGACTAATACCCCCATACTGTTACTGAATAATACCCCCACACCATAACCACATAGTGACTGAATATTACCCCCATACTGTTACTGAATAATACCACCACACCATAACCACATAGTGACTGAATAATACCCCCATACTGTTACTGAATACCCCCACACCATAACCACATAGTGACTGAATAATACCACCATACTGTTACTGAATAATACCACCATACTGTTACTGACTAATACCCCCACACCATAACCACATAGTGACTGAATAATACCCCCATACTGTTACTGAATAATACCCCCACACCATAACCACATAGTGACTGAATAATACCCCCATACTGTTACTGAATAATACCTCCACACCATAACCACATAGTGACTGAATAATACCACCATACTGTTACTGAATAATACCACCACACCATAACCACATAGTGACTGAATAATACCCCCATACTGTTACTGAATACCCCCACACCATAACCACATAGTGACTGAATAATACCACCATACTGTTACTGAATAATACCACCATACTGTTACTGACTAATACCCCCACACCATAACCACATAGTGACTGAATAATACCCCCATACTGTTACTGAATAATACCCCCACACCATAACCACATAGTGACTGAATAATACCCCCATACTGTTACTGAATAATACCACCACACCATACCCACATAGTGACTGAATAATACCCCCATACTGTTACTGAATAATACCGCCATACCATAACCACATAGTGACTGAATAATACCCCATACTGTTACTGAATAATACCCCCACACCATAACCACATAGTGACTGAATAATACCTCCATACTGTTACTGAATAATACCACCACACCATAACCACATAGTGACTGACTAATACCCCCATACTGTTACTGAATAATACCCCCACACCATAACCACATAGTGACTGAATATTACCCCCATACTGTTACTGAATAATACCACCACACCATAACCACATAGTGACTGAATAATACCCCCATACTGTTACTGAATACCCCCACACCATAACCACATAGTGACTGAATAATACCACCATACTGTTACTGAATAATACCACCATACTGTTACTGACTAATACCCCCACACCATAACCACATAGTGACTGAATAATACCCCCATACTGTTACTGAATAATACCTCCACACCATAACCACATAGTGACTGAATAATACCACCATACTGTTACTGAATAATACCACCACACCATAACCACATAGTGACTGAATAATACCCCCATACTGTTACTGAATAATACCCCCACACCATAACCACATAGTGACTGAATAATACCCCCATACTGTTACTGAATAATACCACCACACCATAACCACATAGTGACTGATTAATACCGCCATACTGTTACTGAATAATACCACCACACCATAACCACATAGTGACTGATTAATACACCCATACTGTTACTGAATAATACCTCCACACCATAACCACATAGTGACTGAATAATACCCCCATACTGTTACTGACTAATACCGCCACACCATAACCACATAGTGACTGAATAATACCACCATACTGTTACTGAATAATACCACCACACCATAACCACATAGTGACTGAATAATACCCCCATACTGTTACTGAATAATACCACCACACCATAACCACATAGTGACTGAATAATACCCCCATACTGTTACTGAATAATACCCCCACACCATAACCACATAGTGACTGACTAATACCCCCATACTGTTACTGAATAATACCGCCACACCATAACCACATAGTGACTGAATAATACCCCCCATACTGTTACTGAATAATACCCCCACACCATAACCACATAGTGACTGACTAATACCCCCATACTGTTACTGAATAATACCCCCACACCATACCCACATAGTGACTGAATAATACCCCCATACTGTTACTGAATAATACCCCCACACCATAACCACATAGTGACTGACTAATACCCCCATACAGTTACTGAATAATACCGCCACACCATAACCACATAGTGACTGAATAATACCTCCATACTGTTACTGAATAATACCACCACACCATAACCACATAGTGACTGACTAATACCCCCATACTGTTACTGAATAATACCCCCACACCATAACCACATAGTGACTGAATATTACCCCCATACTGTTACTGAATAATACCACCACACCATAACCACATAGTGACTGAATAATACCCCCATACTGTTACTGAATACCCCTACACCATAACCACATAGTGACTGAATAATACCACCATACTGTTACTGAATAATACCACCATACTGTTACTGACTAATACCCCCACACCATAACCACATAGTGACTGAATAATACCCCCATACTGTTACTGAATAATACCTCCACACCATAACCACATAGTGACTGAATAATACCACCATACTGTTACTGAATAATACCACCACACCATAACCACATAGTGACTGAATAATACCCCCATACTGTTACTGAATAATACCCCCACACCATAACCACATAGTGACTGAATAATACCCCCATACTGTTACTGAATAATACCACCACACCATAACCACATAGTGACTGATTAATACACCCATACTGTTACTGAATAATACCTCCACACCATAACCACATAGTGACTGAATAATACCACCATACTGTTACTGAATAATACCCCCACACCATAATCACATAGTGACTGAATAATACCCCCATACTGTTACTGAATAATACCCCCACACCATAACCACATAGTGACTGAATAATACCCCCATACTGTTACTGAATAATACCACCACACCATAACCACATAGTGACTGATTAATACACCCATACTGTTACTGAATAATACCTCCACACCATAACCACATAGTGACTGAATAATACCCCCATACTGTTACTGACTAATACCGCCACACCATAACCACATAGTGACTGAATAATACCACCATACTGTTACTGAATAATACCACCACACCGTAACCACATAGTGACTGTATAATACCCCCATACTGTTACTGAATACCCCCACACCATAACCACATAGTGACTGAATAATACCCCCATACTGTTACTGAATAATACCACCACACCATAACCACATAGTGACTGACTAATACCCCCATACTGTTACTGAATACCCCCACACCATAACCACATAGTGACTGAATAATACCCCCATACTGTTACTGAGTAATACCACCACACCATAACCACATAGTGACTGAATAATACCACCATACTGTTACTGAATACCCCCACACCATAACCACATAGTGACTGAATAATATCCCCATACTGTTACTGAATAATACCCCCATACTGTTACTAAATAATACCACCACACCATAACCACATAGTGACTGAATAATACACCCATACTGTTACTGAATAATACCACCACATCATAACCACATAGTGACTGAATAATACCTCCATACTGTTACTGAATAATACCACCACACCATAACCACATAGTGACTGACTAATACCCCCATACTGTTACTGAATAATACCACCACACCATAACCACATAGTGACTGAATAATACCACCATACTGTTACTGAATA
This sequence comes from Rhinoderma darwinii, assembly GCF_050947455.1. Lineage (NCBI taxonomy): Eukaryota > Metazoa > Chordata > Amphibia > Anura > Rhinodermatidae > Rhinoderma > Rhinoderma darwinii. The sequence continues at coordinate 261,269 of NC_134692.1, forward strand.
ATACCACCATACTGTTACTGACTAATACCCCCACACCATAACCACATAGTGACTGAATAATACCCCCATACTGTTACTGAATAATACCCCCACACCATAACCACATAGTGACTGAATAATACCCCCATACTGTTACTGAATAATACCACCACACCATACCCACATAGTGACTGAATAATACCCCCATACTGTTACTGAATAATACCGCCATACGATAACCACATAGTGACTGAATAATACCCCATACTGTTACTGAATAATACCCCCACACCATAACCACATAGTGACTGAATAATACCTCCATACTGTTACTGAATAATACCACCACACCATAACCACATAGTGACTGACTAATACCCCCATACTGTTACTGAATAATACCCCCACACCATAACCACATAGTGACTGAATATTACCCCCATACTGTTACTGAATAATACCACCACACCATAACCACATAGTGACTGAATAATACCCCCATACTGTTACTGAATAATACCCCCACACCATAACCACATAGTGACTGAATAATACCACCATACTGTTACTGAATAATACCACCATACTGTTACTGACTAATACCCCCACACCATAACCACATAGTGACTGAATAATACCCCCATACTGTTACTGAATAATACCCCCACACCATAACCACATAGTGACTGAATAATACCCCCATACTGTTACTGAATAATACCTCCACACCATAACCACATAGTGACTGAATAATACCACCATACTGTTACTGAATAATACCACCACACCATAACCACATAGTGACTGAATAATACCCCCATACTGTTACTGAATACCCCCACACCATAACCACATAGTGACTGAATAATACCACCATACTGTTACTGAATAATACCACCATACTGTTACTGACTAATACCCCCACACCATAACCACATAGTGACTGAATAATACCCCCATACTGTTACTGAATAATACCCCCACACCATAACCACATAGTGACTGAATAATACCCCCATACTGTTACTGAATAATACCACCACACCATAACCACATAGTGACTGAATAATACCCCCATACTGTTACTGAATAATACCGCCATACCATAACCACATAGTGACTGAATAATACCCCATACTGTTACTGAATAATACCCCCACACCATAACCACATAGTGACTGAATAATACCTCCATACTGTTACTGAATAATACCACCACACCATAACCACATAGTGACTGACTAATACCCCCATACTGTTACTGAATAATACCCCCACACCATAACCACATAGTGACTGAATATTACCCCCATACTGTTACTGAATAATACCACCACACCATAACCACATAGTGACTGAATAATACCCCCATACTGTTACTGAATACCCCCACACCATAACCACATAGTGACTGAATAATACCACCATACTGTTACTGAATAATACCACCATACTGTTACTGACTAATACCCCCACACCATAACCACATAGTGACTGAATAATACCCCCATACTGTTACTGAATAATACCTCCACACCATAACCACATAGTGACTGAATAATACCACCATACTGTTACTGAATAATACCACCACACCATAACCACATAGTGACTGATTAATACCGCCATACTGTTACTGAATAATACCACCACACCATAACCACATAGTGACTGATTAATACACCCATACTGTTACTGAATAATACCTCCACACCATAACCACATAGTGACTGAATAATACCCCCATACTGTTACTGAATAATACCGCCACACCATAACCACATAGTGACTGAATAATACCCCCATACAGTTACTGACTAATACCGCCACACCATAACCACATAGTGACTGAATAATACCACCATACTGTTACTGAATAATACCACCACACCATAACCACATAGTGACTGAATAATACCCCCATACTGTTACTGAATAATACCACCACACCATAACCACATAGTGACTGAATAATACCCCCATACTGTTACTGAATAATACCCCCACACCATAACCACATAGTGACTGACTAATACCCCCATACTGTTACTGAATGATACCGCCACACCATAACCACATAGTGACTGAATAATACCCCCCATACTGTTACTGAATAATACCCCCACACCATAACCACATAGTGACTGAATAATACCCCCATACTGTTACTGAATAATACCCCCACACCATAACCACATAGTGACTGAATAATACCCCCATACTGTTACTGAATAATACCCCCACACCATAACCACATAGTGACTGAATGATACCTCCATACTGTTACTGAATAATACCACCACACCATAACCACATAGTGACAGAATAATACCCCCATACTGTTACTGAATAATACCCCCACACCAGAACCACATAGTGACTGACTAATACCCCCATACTGTTACTGAATAATACCGCCACACCATAACCACATAGTGACTGAATAATACCCCCATACTGTTACTGAATAATACCCCCACACCATAACCACATAGTGACTGAATAATACCCCCATACTGTTACTGAATAATACCACCACACCATAACCACATAGTGACTGACTAATACCCCCATACTGTTACTGAATAATACCCCCACACCATACCCACATAGTGACTGAATAATACCCCCATACTGTTACTGAATAATACCCCCACACCATAACCACATAGTGACTGACTAATACCCCCATACTGTTACTGAATAATACCGCCACACCATAACCACATAGTGACTGAATAATACCCCCATACTGTTACTGAATAATACCCCCACACCATAACCACATAGTGACTGAATAATACCCCCATACTGTTACTGACTAATACCCCCATACTGTTACTGAATAATACCCCCACACCATAACCACATAGTGACTGACTAATACCCCCATACTGTTACTGAATAATACCCCCACACCATACCCACATAGTGACTGAATAATACCCCCATACTGTTACTGAATAATACCCCCACACCATAACCACATAGTGACTGAATAATACCCCCATACTGTTACTGAATAATACCCCCACACCATAACCACATAGTGACTGAATGATACCTCCATACTGTTACTGAATAATACCACCACACCATAACCACATAGTGACAGAATAATACCCCCATACTGTTACTGAATAATACCCCCACACCAGAACCACATAGTGACTGACTAATACCCCCATACTGTTACTGAATAATACCGCCACACCATAACCACATAGTGACTGAATAATACCCCCATACTGTTACTGAATAATACCCCCACACCATAACCACATAGTGACTGAATAATACCCCCATACTGTTACTGAATAATACCACCACACCATAACCACATAGTGACTGACTAATACCCCCATACTGTTACTGAATAATACCCCCACACCATACCCACATAGTGACTGAATAATACCCCCATACTGTTACTGAATAATACCCCCACACCATAACCACATAGTGACTGACTAATACCCCCATACTGTTACTGAATAATACCGCCACACCATAACCACATAGTGACTGAATAATACCCCCATACTGTTACTGAATAATACCCCCACACCATAACCACATAGTGACTGAATAATACCCCCATACTGTTACTGACTAATACCCCCATACTGTTACTGAATAATACCCCCACACCATAACCACATAGTGACTGACTAATACCCCCATACTGTTACTGAATAATACCCCCACACCATACCCACATAGTGACTGAATAATACCCCCATACTGTTACTGAATAATACCCCCACACCATAACCACATAGTGACTGACTAATACCCCCATACTGTTACTGAATAATACCGCCACACCATAACCACATAGTGACTGAATAATACCCCCATACTGTTACTGAATAATACCCCCATACTGTTACTGAATAATACCACCACACCATAACCACATAGTGACTGACTAATACCCCCATACTGTTACTGACTAATACCCACATACTGTTACTGAGTAATACCTCCACACCATAACCACATAGTGACGTTTGATTAAAGTACTGGCCGTCCTATTGACCGTCTCTATGTTCACACAGGATGAGTTCTAATCCTTTTATGATCCACAGTGTGTGGGGCATTCAGTGTCCTTGTAGGTTCTCATTATCCTTATTTCCTTCATGGCTCGTGACTCACTTCCCCATTACCAAGTGTCTACAGTCTGTTGAGCAAGGCCTGTGTGATCTTAAATCAGACCCTGTGATGGCACAAAGGAGCGCTCCACCCCACACTAAGCCTCACAGCTGTTTGGGAATTCGTTTGCATTCCTGGAGAGTTCGGGGTGGTTTAGGTGATGCCTGGTAACCGGTTTTGTGTTGTGTTTCCAGGCGCTCCACAAGGTGAAAGAGGGAAGGCTGAGATTTCCAGGAGAGATGATCAGATCGGCAGCCTACCCCTCCCAAGGCTGGTCCCTGAGAACATAGGGACTGTCGTATACGTCATCCCCTCAGGCTGCCAGTGTAAGCTGCACCGGTACAGAGACGGCTACAAATGAAGGACTGGTGTGTTCCATGCACTGGGCCGTCCGGCATGTGGTTCAGGGGGCTTGAAGTTTAGGTGAGAGACGTCCTGTGTGGTGCTACCAACATCTGGCCCATTACATGAGTCAGGCCCGCACACCCACACTCCCTGTTTATAGTCGCTGGAAAGTCTCTGTGCACACATGGCTTGATAAAATGACTTTTCTCTTTCTTAGAGCAACATGTAAATCCCGCGCTCTTGTGATTCATGATGGGAAGAGCGCGCGGCTTCTGTCCACGGTCATCTGTAATTAGCAGTCACAGATGGGGGTGGGGATAACATTGCACCTTTAGAGATGATCAGGTTTTACCATTGGTTGACATGAACTTCAATAGTAGAATAAACGTTGCGGCACTCACCGATTTTGCAAAACAGGTTCCTCTATTCAACGATCATGATCTGTAGGATGTGGATGATCAGTCTACGGCCCTTTCGCGTGATCCCTCTGTTTACCAAGGTTTTAACAAAGTGTGGGATCACGCGAAAGGCCGTAGACTAATCATCCACATCCTACAGATCAGGATCGTTGAATAGAGGAACCTGTTTTGCAAAATCGGTGAGTGCCGCAACGTTTATTCTACTATTGAAGAGATCTACATTCTTTTGTGCTGAGAACCCCGTTGGTAAATGTTACAGCTGAGTCGGCTATTAAGTGGAAATACAGAGGAACAAAACTCCATGCAAGTGCAGCGCCATGTCCGGCATTGAGCAGTGCCAGCTATTTCGCATCTACTCACGAATATTAATTGACATTAAAGGGAACCTGTCCCCAGCATTCCAGCTGTTAGACCAGCGCTACCTGGTGGTGGTGGGTGACATATCATTTCTATATAACCTGTAATTGTCGGCTTAGTCGCTCTGTAGTTTTAGTATTCCGTTTTTTTGTGTTCCCGCGCCGTATGCTAATGAGCAGAAGAGTCAGATCTTCGTTCCTCAAGTCTTTCCGGGTTAACCCCGCCTCCTTACTTTTGATTGACAGCTCCTCGTCTTCCGCCAGCACACAATATCCCGCGCTTGTGCACTGATGTCCTCCTCTGGGGTGCGCACAAAGCGGCAGCGGATAATTACCATAAAAGGCGCAAAATGTTTGCAGAACGTTATTTACAGTCGGAGGAGGAGTTTAGGAGCGGGGATAACGGCAATGAACATGTGACAGCAGCGGCCGGTGAGGGAGAAGTAAAGCTCAACTGGTGAAATGCTGGGGACAGGTTCCCTTTAATGACTGTATGAGAAGTTCCACAACTTACTGATATGCTGTGCAGTTCCCTTTAAGATGTTCCTGCTGCATCCAGGTGGACGGCTCAGTCCTGCGGCCAATCAGCTGCCGACACCTCAAGTCAGAGACGAGGAGTTTATGTTTTAAATGATTTTCACTCTAAAAAAATATTTTCATGGTGGCTGCACCTCAATATTTTTCTTTTAAAGCATACTTTAGGATGATGGTGTCTGGGACTTCATCGCTAACCCCCAACCGCCAAATATGGCTTATACTAGCACTCTCATCCAGACAGCAAGTGCGTCCTCGCATCCTCCCATGTCGTACTGACGGCTATTACAGGGGCTACAACACGGACCGAAAATGATCAAATAAAAAGAATGTTTAACATCATAGGAGCGACGGTTAAGTGAGAGAGCCACTGCGCCTCGGTCCTTCTCCCTCAGGAGCAGGCTGGTGGAGGGAGCAGGGACAAGCCAGCAGGCTGGAAAGAGACAGTCGGCCTCGGGAGAGAAGTATTCTCAGAACAGCAGCAATGTTGTCCCGGCTCACCCTGAGGCTGAGGAGCCGCGAGGAGAGGACCTGGGATGGCGTCAGTTTTCCCTGGAGAGGGCCCCACACTTTTGGGGCCAAAACACCAGAGCTGCAGGGACGCTCTGGATATGGGGATCGCTGAGGCCGGGAGGGGGCGTCACAGTGTTTAGCTCCCGCCTGGCGCGACCCACGTCCAGGACTGCAGTGACCTGGGTAAGTTCCTGAAGTGCCTCTGGGGGGAGCTGACAGGGCAGCCAGGTCTTCAGGGACTAACAGGGACTCACTGCAAGCACAGACGTTGGTGCGAGACATAGAGGAGATGGAGAAAAGACGCCTGGAGATAGTCGCTGGGGGAGGCATCTTCTCGGAGAAGCTCCAGAATGATGATTGCTTTGGAGAGGTGTCGTTCCTCCATGAAGATGTGTGTAAAGATAAAGAGGAGGACGAAACGGAAACAAAGCTGTTTTCAGTGCCGGTCTTCACCAGGTACCCTCTGCGAGGGGGCAGTGATTCAGAGGTCCCCAGGGAGACTGGCAGAGAGGAGGGGGATGGAGGAGTGAGGAAGATGGCAGAGCCATGCAATGTGCGGCTGCCATCATCGTCTGAGAGCAGCTCTGAGTCCGAGGACGAGCGTCCCCCGGGTCTACTTACCCAGATTCGAGAGCTGGACTCCCCAGTATCGATGAAGGGATTCTACTTCGGCTCAGAGCTGCCGGCTGAGGATGGAAGGGGGAAAAAGGAGAAAAAAAAGTAGAGGCCCCAGGTGAGACTTATATGTAAATTGGGGTCTGTCCTCCACTCCGGACCAGAGGATGTCTTGGTTTGCGGTGCAGGTCCTGCAAGCCCGCAGTTCCAGCCTCTGCAGTGGGGCTGGAATGGGTAAGTGGGGAGAAAATCGTGGGGTCGGGCAAAATGGTGCCGTACACCATTCCCTGCAATGGAGGCGATACCAGTGCCATCGCGCCAGGTTGAGTGGTCCTGAGGCTGGCAGAAGGCATGCCCCTGAAGCTGGTCAGGTCAGCTGGCAGAGTAGGCAAAGGGTCAGTTACCACCCCGAACAGAGGCAGTGCTGACAATGATCCGTAGCCAATAGGAAGCCATTCCCCGAAAGAGGGGAGAGGTTTGGATACCGCTGAACAGGTCGGATGCAGCGTCCAATGTAAAGAGTTTCAAAATCTGATGCTGGCGCTGGAAAGAAGAATGTAACAAAAGCTGCCCTGCAAGAGGGCTGTATAAAAAGTGTCATCCCTCCCCCCGGTTGCCATGGACACCAATGAAGCGGAGGGTAGCATGGGGGTACTGCCTATAACATCTGGCAGACCCTCCACAAAAGCACCCAATGATGCTGAGGTTGAAAGTAAAGGAGGGGGACAAAAAGAAGAACGTTGAGCCTGACCTGGGCAAAAAAATGAATAAAAACGTGATGTGTGAAAATTTGGTAAAAACAATTGTGGTAAATAAAAATGTGGTAAATAAAAATGTGGTATTCATTTCCAATAATCAATAATGTAGATAGTTCACCAACCAAGGCTGCAGAGGGGCCAAGTGCTCCCTCCACTACTACTCCCAGCAGATCTTATGTTGGGGTGGTGGGGAGGACCATCGGCTCACCCTTCTTCATCCTCCGGCCCCTGGGACGGTAACTTGCAACAGCATTTACTGGAGGCCTTAAGGGGAGAGAAGCCGACGCTAACCGTAGGGGGCGTGCAGCGAGACCCCTATCCTTTTGGATAGAGAGGTAGGGCCTGAATGCCTTCCGAGAGAGAAGGGGAGATCAGTGGTCGCTCCCAACAATCGGGCCAGCCGCTGCCAGGAGGAATGTGGTCCGTCTCCGGTGGCGTGGCAATGATGCGTGCCCTCCTAGAAAGAGGGTGGTGGAGCTGCTGCTGGGGATGGGCTTCAAGGCGAGAGACATCTTTGCATTGATACATCCTTATGGTACGGCTGAGTTAGACATCAGCTTTGTTCACCCGGGGCGGCTTGAGATCTTCTGGGGGAACTACGAGCTGGTGAAGAGCGAGCCCGGCTGGCTGGATTTTGCTGTACAATTAATATCCCGCCAGAGTTATCTCAAAAAAGTGACCGTTCTCACCTGCAATGAGTCACTTTATTGCGTTGACATCATGACCAGGTTGAGTAGATATGGTGAGGTGGTGGAGATGCAAAGGAACAACTTGGACGAATTTGGCATCTGGTCAGGGGCCTGGACATTCATGGTCAAACTTAAATGTCTGAGGCAAACTGTGTCCTACATTCCATACTCAGCTTTTCTAGGGAGGGATCGAATCCTGGTCTTCTACCACGGGCAACCAAAGCTGTGTCACCGGTGTGGCGACCCTTCACACCTCAGCGCGGGCTGCACTGTGAGAAGTGCGCTCATTGCTGAGGGGTAGGTCATCTGGCCGCAACGTGTGACCAGATTAGGTGCCACCTGTGTGGTGACTTAGGTCATTCAGTTGGTGTCAACGCTGTCTCTAAACCTGTGGAAGAGGAAAGTGGGGTGACTTCTGCAGGTGAGGAGGAATGCAAAAATGGCGGAGCCCAAGGGAAAGTGAAGAACGCTAAGAGAGGCCCCCCTTCCTGTTAACGAAGGCATGAGAAAAGGTGAAAGGAAAGGGAGCGGAGAGAAGCCCAGGAAACCGGAAAAGGTAAAATGTTTGGACAAAATAGACTCTTCAATCTCAAAAAAAAGTGCGAAGGGGAGGAATTCCGAGTGGTCTTCCTCAGATAAGGAAAAGCAGCGTGGGAAGAGGAAAGCCGTCTAACTCAATCATCTTACATGGCGGCACCCGCAACTCTGCCAGCATTAAGTCTGATACGGCGAGATTTGAGGCTTTGATTTTCTTGGCCGAAGTGAATTCTCTATGTGACGTGTTCTGTGGAGTGACGCTTCTCTATGTGACGTGTTCTGTGGAGTGACGCTTCTCTATGTGACGTGTTCTGTGGAGTGACGCTTCTCTATGTGACGTGTTCTGTGGAGTGACGCTTCTCTATGTGACGTGTTCTGTCCGGTGACGCTTCTCTATGTGACGTGTTCTGTGGAGTGACGCTTCTCTATGTGATGTGTTCTGTGGAGTGACGCTTCTCTATGTGACGTGTTCTGTGGAGTGACGCTTCTCTATGTGACGTGTTCTGTGGAGTGACGCTTCTCTATGTGACGTGTTCTGTGGAGTGACGCTTCTCTATATGACGTGTTCTGTGGAGTGACGCTTCTCTATATGACGTGTTCTGTGGAGTGAAGCTTCTCTATGTGACGTGTTCTGTGGAGTGACGCTTCTCTATATGACGTGTTCTGTGGAGTGACGCTTCTCTATGTGACGTGTTCTGTGGAGTGACGCTTCTCTATGTGGCGTGTTCTGTGGAGTGACGCTTCTCTATATGACGTGTTCTGTGGAGTGAAGCTTCTCTATGTGACGTGTTCTGTGGAGTGACGCTTCTCTATGTGACGTGTTCTGTGGAGTGACGCTTCTCTATGTGACGTGTTCTGTGGAGTGACGCTTCTCTATGTGACGTGTTCTGTGGAGTGACGCTTCTCTATGTGACGTGTTCTGTGGAGTGACGCTTCTCTATGTGACGTGTTCTGTGGAGTGACGCTTCTCTATGTGACGTGTTCTGTCCGGTGACGCTTCTCTATGTGACATGTTCTGTGGAGTGACGCTTCTCTATGTGACGTGTTCTGTGGAGTGACGCTTCTCTATGTGACGTGTTCTGTGGAGTGACGCTTCTCTATATGACGTGTTCTGTGGAGTGACGCTTCTCTATATGACGTGTTCTGTGGAGTGAAGCTTCTCTATGTGACGTGTTCTGTGGAGTGACGCTTCTCTATATGACGTGTTCTGTGGAGTGACGCTTCTCTATGTGACGTGTTCTGTGGAGTGACGCTTCTCTATGTGGCGTGTTCTGTGGAGTGACGCTTCTCTATATGACGTGTTCTGTGGAGTGAAGCTTCTCTATGTGACGTGTTCTGTGGAGTGACGCTTCTCTATGTGACGTGTTCTGTGGAGTGACGCTTCTCTATGTGACGTGTTCTGTGGAGTGACGCTTCTCTATGTGACGTGTTCTGAGGAGTGACGCTTCTCTATGACGTGTTCTGTGGAGTGACGCTTCTCTATGTGACGTGTTCTGTGGAGTGACGCTTCTCTATGTGACGTGTTCTGTGGAGTGACGCTTCTCTGTATGACGTGTTCTGTGGAGTGACGCTTCTCTATGTGACGTGTTCTGTGGAGTGACGCTTCTCTATGTGATGTGTTCTGTGGAGTGACGCTTCTCTATGTGACGTGTTCTGTGGAGTGACGCTTCTCTATGTGACGTGTTCTGTGGAGTGACGCTTCTCTATGTGGCGTGTTCTGTGGAGTGACGCTTCTCTATGTGACGTGTTCTGTGGAGTGACGCTTCTCTATGTGACGTGTTCTGTGGAGTGACGCTTCTCTATGTGACGTGTTCTGTGGAGTGACGCTTCTCTATGTGGCGTGTTCTGTGAAGTGACGCTTCTCTATGTGACGTGTTCTGTGGAGTGACGCTTCTCTATGTGACGTGTTCTGTGGAGTGACGCTTCTCTACGTGACGTGTTCTGTGGAGTGACGCTTCTCTATATGACGTGTTCTGTGGAGTGACGCTTCTCTATGTGACGTGTTCTGTGGAGTGACGCTTCTCTATATGACGTGTTCTGTGGAGTGACGCTTCTCTATGTGACGTGTTCTGTGGAGTGACGCTTCTCTATGTGGCGTGTTCTGTGGAGTGACGCTTCTCTATATGACGTGTTCTGTGGAGTGACGCTTCTCTATGTGACGTGTTCTGTGGAGTGACGCTTCTCTATGTGACGTGTTCTGTGGAGTGACGCTTCTCTATGTGACGTGTTCTGTGGAGTGACGCTTCTCTATGTGGCGTGTTCTGTGGAGTGACGCTTCTCTATGTGACGTGTTCTGTGGAGTGACGCTTCTCTATGTGACGTGTTCTGTGGAGTGACGCTTCTCTATGTGACGTGTTCTGTGGAGTGACGCTTCTCTATGTGACGTGTTCTGTGGAGTGACGCTTCTCTATGTGGCGTGTTCTGTGAAGTGACGCTTCTCTATGTGACGTGTTCTGTGGAGTGACGCTTCTCTATGTGACGTGTTCTGTGGAGTGACGCTTCTCTACGTGACGTGTTCTGTGGAGTGACGCTTCTCTATATGACGTGTTCTGTGGAGTGACGCTTCTCTATGTGACGTGTTCTGTGGAGTGACGCTTCTCTATGTGACGTGTTCTGTGGAGTGACGCTTCTCTATGTGGCGTGTTCTGTGGAGTGACGCTTCTCTATATGACGTGTTCTGTGGAGTGACGCTTCTCTATGTGACGTGTTCTGTGGAGTGACGCTTCTCTATGTGACGTGTTCTGTGGAGTGACGCTTCCGTACGTGACGTGTTCTGTGGAGTGACGCTTCTCTATATGACGTGTTCTGTGGAGTGACGCTTCTCTATGTGACGTGTTCTATGGAGTGACGCTTCTCTATGTGACGTGTTCTGTGGAGTGACGCTTCTCTATGTGACGTGTTCTGTGGAGTGACGCTTCTCTATATGACGTGTTCTGTGGAGTGACGCTTCTCTATGTGACGTGTTCTATGGAGTGACGCTTCTCTATGTGACGTGTTCTGTGGAGTGACGCTTCTCTATGTGACGTGTTCTGTGGAGTGACGCTTCTCTATGTGACGTGTTCTGTGGAGTGACGCTTCTCTATGTGACGTGTTCTGTGGAGTGACGCTTCTCTATGTGGCGTGTTCTGTGGAGTGACGCTTCTCTATATGACGTGTTCTGTGGAGTGACGCTTCTCTATGTGACGTGTTCTGTGGAGTGACGCTTCTCTATGTGACGTGTTCTGTGGAGTGACGCTTCTCTATGTGACGTGTTCTGTGGAGTGACGCTTCTCTATGTGACGTGTTCTGTGGAGTGACGCTTCTCTATGTGACGTGTTCTGTGGAGTGACGCTTCTCTATGTGACGTGTTCTGTGGAGTGACGCTTCTCTATGTGACGTGTTCTGTGGAGTGACGCTTCTCTATATGATGTGTTCTGTGGAGTGACGCTTCTCTATGTGACGTGTTCTGTGGAGTGACGCTTCTCTATGTGACGTGTTCTGTGGAGTGACGCTTCTCTATGTGACGTGTTCTGTGGAGTGACGCTTCTCTATGTGGCGTGTTCTGTGGAGTGACGCTTCTCTATGTGACGTGTTCTGTGGAGTGACGCTTCTCTATGTGACGTGTTCTGTGGAGTGACGCTTCTCTATGTGACGTGTTCTGTGGAGTGACGCTTCTCTATGTGACGTGTTCTGTGGAGTGACGCTTCTCTATATGACGTGTTCTGTGGAGTGACGCTTCTCTATGTGACGTGTTCTGTGGAGTGACGCTTCTCTATGTGACGTGTTCTATGGAGTGACGCTTCTCTATGTGACGTGTTCTGTGGAGTGACGCTTCTCTATGTGACGTGTTCTGTGGAGTGACGCTTCTCTATGTGACGTGTTCTGTGGAGTGACGCTTCTCTATGTGACGTGTTCTGTGGAGTGACGCTTCTCTATGTGGCGTGTTCTGTGGAGTGACGCTTCTCTATATGACGTGTTCTGTGGAGTGACGCTTCTCTATGTGACGTGTTCTGTGGAGTGACGCTTCTCTATGTGACGTGTTCTGTGGAGTGACGCTTCTCTATGTGACGTGTTCTGTGGAGTGACGCTTCTCTATGTGACGTGTTCTGTGGAGTGACGCTTCTCTATGTGACGTGTTCTGTGGAGTGACGCTTCTCTATGTGACGTGTTCTGTGGAGTGACGCTTCTCTATGTGACGTGTTCTGTGGAGTGACGCTTCTCTATATGATGTGTTCTGTGGAGTGACGCTTCTCTATGTGACGTGTTCTGTGGAGTGACGCTTCTCTATGTGACGTGTTCTGTGGAGTGACGCTTCTCTATGTGACGTGTTCTGTGGAGTGACGCTTCTCTATGTGACGTGTTCTGTGGAGTGACGCTTCTCTATGTGGCGTGTTCTGTGGAGTGACGCTTCTCTATGTGACGTGTTCTGTGGAGTGACGCTTCTCTATGTGGCGTGTTCTGTGGAGTGACGCTTCTCTATGTGACGTGTTCTGTGGAGTGACGCTTCTCTATGTGGCGTGTTCTGTGGAGTGACGCTTCTCTATGTGACGTGTTCTGTGGAGTGACGCTTCTCTATGTGACGTGTTCTGTGGAGTGACGCTTCTCTATGTGGCGTGTTCTGTGAAGTGACGCTTCTCTATGTGACGTGTTCTGTGGAGTGACGCTTCTCTATGTGACGTGTTCTGTGGAGTGACGCTTCTCTACGTGACGTGTTCTGTGGAGTGACGCTTCTCTATATGACGTGTTTTGTGGAGTGACGCTTCTCTATGTGACGTGTTCTGTGGAGTGACGCTTCTCTATGTGACGTGTTCTGTGGAGTGACGCTTCTCTATGTGGCGTGTTCTGTGGAGTGACGCTTCTCTATATGACGTGTTCTGTGGAGTGACGCTTCTCTATGTGACGTGTTCTGTGGAGTGACGCTTCTCTATGTGACGTGTTCTGTGGAGTGACGCTTCTCTATGTGACGTGTTCTGTGGAGTGACGCTTCTCTATATGACGTGTTCTGTGGAGTGACGCTTCTCTATATGACGTGCTCTGTGGAGTGACGCTTCTCTATGTGACGTGTTCTGTGGAGTGACGCTTCTCTATGCGACGTGTTCTGTGGAGTGACGCTTCTCTATGTGACGTGTGCTGTGGAGTGACGCTTCTCTATGCGACGTGTTCTGTGGAGTGACGCTTCTCTATGTGACGTGTTCTGTGGAGTGACGCTTCTCTATGTGACGTGTTCTGTGGAGTGACGCTTCTCTATGTGACGTGTTCTGTGGAGTGACGCTTCTCTATGACGTGTTCTGTGGAGCGACGCTTCTCTATGTGACGTGTTCTATGGAGTGACGCTTCTCTATGTGGCGTGTTCTGTGGATTGACGCTTCTCTATATGACGTGTTCTGTGGAGTGACGCTTCTCTATGTGACGTGTTCTGTGGAGTGACGCTTCTCTATGTGACGTGTTCTGTGGAGTGACGCTTCTCTATGTGACGTGTTCTGTGGAGTGACGCTTCTCTATATGACGTGTTCTGTGGAGTGACGCTTCTCTATGTGACGTGTTCTGTGGAGTGACGCTTCTCTATGTGACGTGTTCTATGGAGTGACGCTTCTCTATGTGACGTGTTCTGTGGAGTGACGCTTCTCTATGTGACGTGTTCTGTGGAGTGACGCTTCTCTATGTGACGTGTTCTGTGGAGTGACGCTTCTCTATGTGACGTGTTCTGTGGAGTGACGCTTCTCTATGTGGCGTGTTCTGTGGAGTGACGCTTCTCTATGTGACGTGTTCTGTGGAGTGACGCTTCTCTATGTGACATGTTCTGTGGAGTGACGCTTCTCTATGTGACGTGTTCTGTGGAGTGACGCTTCTCTATGTGACGTGTTCTGTGGAGTGACGCTTCTCTATGTGACGTGTTCTGTGGAGTGACGCTTCTCTATGTGACGTGTTCTGTGGAGTGACGCTTCTCTATGTGACGTGTTCTGTGGAGTGACGCTTCTCTATATGATGTGTTCTGTGGAGTGACGCTTCTCTATGTGACGTGTTCTGTGGAGTGACGCTTCTCTATGTGACGTGTTCTGTGGAGTGACGCTTCTCTATGTGACGTGTTCTGTGGAGTGACGCTTCTCTATGTGACGTGTTCTGTGGAGTGACGCTTCTCTATGTGGCGTGTTCTGTGGAGTGACGCTTCTCTATGTGACGTGTTCTGTGGAGTGACGCTTCTCTATGTGGCGTGTTCTGTGGAGTGACGCTTCTCTATGTGACGTGTTCTGTGGAGTGACGCTTCTCTATGTGACGTGTTCTGTGGAGTGACGCTTCTCTATGTGGCGTGTTCTGTGAAGTGACGCTTCTCTATGTGACGTGTTCTGTGGAGTGACGCTTCTCTATGTGACGTGTTCTGTGGAGTGACGCTTCTCTACGTGACGTGTTCTGTGGAGTGACGCTTCTCTATGTGACGTGTTCTGTGGAGTGACGCTTCTCTATGTGACGTGTTCTGTGGAGTGACGCTTCTCTATGTGACGTGTTCTGTGGAGTGACGCTTCTCTATATGACGTGTTCTGTGGAGTGACGCTTCTCTATGTGGCGTGTTCTGTGGAGTGACGCTTCTCTATGTGACGTGTTCTGTGGAGTGACGCTTCTCTATGTGGCGTGTTCTGTGGAGTGACGCTTCTCTATGTGACGTGTTCTGTGGAGTGACGCTTCTCTATATGACGTGTTCTGTGGAGTGACGCTTCTCTATATGACGTGTTCTGTGGAGTGACGCTTCTCTATGTGACGTGTTCTGTGGAGTGACGCTTCTCTATGTGACGTGTTCTGTGGAGTGACGCTTCTCTATGTGACGTGTTCTGTGGAGTGACGCTTCTTTATGTGACGTGTTCTGTGGAGTGACGCTTCTCTATGTGACGTGTTCTGTGGAGTGACGCTTCTCTATGTGGCGTGTTCTGTGGAGTGACGCTTCTCTAAGTGACGTGTTCTGTGGAGTGACGCTTCTCTATGACGTGTTCTGTGGAGTGACGCTTCTCTATGTGACGTGTTCTGTGGAGTGACGCTTCTCTATATGACGTGTTCTGTGGAGTGACGCTTCTCTATATGACGTGTTCTGTGGAGTGACGCTTCTCTATGTGACGTGTTCTGTGGAGTGACGCTTCTCTATATGACGTGTTCTGTGGAGTGACGCTTCTCTATATGACGTGTTCTGTGGAGTGACGCTTCTCTATGTGACGTGTTCTGTGGAGTGACGCTTCTCTATGTGACGTGTTCTGTGGAGTGACGCTTCTCTATATGTCGTGTTCTGTGGAGTGACGCTTCTCTATTTGACGTGTTCTGTGGAGTGACGCTTCTCTATGTGACGTGTTCTGTCGAGTGACGCTTCTCTATCTGGCGGTCTGATGATCGGTCTCGGTTTGGTGATGCCAGGAGATCGTTGCCCGCCTGACTGCATTGCGCCCGCTCTAAGGTTTGGTGGGGGGGGGGTAATGTGGGTGTTTTTCAGGGGTCGGCATCTTAGTTCCAGTGAAGGGTTAATTCTTCAACACACGAGACATTCTGGATATTTGTAGCTTCCAACTTTGTGGGAACAGTTTGTTGTTCCTCCCTTTTCTGCTCCTCATGACTCCGCCCCAGTGCACAAGGTCCATGAAGACACGGCTGGCTGGTTGGTTGGTTGGTTGGTTGGTTGGTTGTTTGGTTGGTTGGGTGGCTGGTTGGTTGGCCGGTTGGTTGGTTGGCCGGTTGGTTGGTTGGTTGGCTGGTTGGTTTGTTGGTTGGTTGGCTGGTTGGTTGGTTGGTTGGTTGGTTGGTTGGCTGGTTGGTTAGTTGGTTGGTTGGTTGGTTGGTTGGTTGGTTGGTTGGCCTGCTGGTTGGTTGGTTGGTTGGTCGGTTGGTCGGTTGGTCGGGGGAGTCTGGTGTAGTAGGTCGATGTACATGGACGATGACGTTGAGGGGATCATGCAGGGCATTTCTGGGGACGTTTCCTTTCTCAGTGTTCCATCTGTTGATCATGTGAAAAGGAAATGGGAGATGGAATCCAAGTGAGCCATCACCATATATCTACATCTAGTCACCTTGGGGGAATACTTCAAGGTGGACCGTATCCCTCGTGGTATGAGATCGAGTCTGACACCCAACTTGTTTCCATGAATTCTGTCAGCGCTTTTGTCAGATATCCAATAAATATCATATTGCTGAATATTGAGTTTCTACAAGTTGAACTGCGGAGTGTGAATGGCCGGATACATGATCTTGAGGAATCACTTACATCCTTTTTTTCTTTTTGTAAATTCTTTATTTAGTTGCTTTTTCAAACAAGGAACATATCAAGTAAGGAAACAAAAAAGAAAAAAAGGGGGAAGGGACAAGGGCACACAGGCCCAAGATATTGCATCAAACAGCTTACTAATTCCTGTATGCGACATTAGGGACAGAGGAGGGATAAAGACAGGGGAGAAAAAGAAAAGAGGGGGGGAGTGGAGGAGGGGGGAACACATAGGTACATGATCCAGAATACAATTCAAAAACGTCTAAGGTTTCTAAAATTTCAGCTGGCCATGATGGTCCGATATTCTGGAGCGTCCTGATAGACAATCCAATGGGACCAGGTCTTGGAGAAGCTGCCAGGTCTGTTAGTCAGCTGAGTTGTGAGGTCTTCCATACGCTTAATTTCCTCTATTTTATGAAACCAGAGCCTGAGAGAAGGAGGTTCCGTACTTTTCCACCGGACCGGTAGACAAGCTCCAGCACTGGTAACTAAGTGTCGAAGAATCGACTTTTTGTATATTGGAAAAGGAATGTCGCTGAGATGAAGCAGAAAAAAGGCCGGAGTAAAAGGTATAATGTGGTCAGAGAGAGAGGAGGATATTCTCCAGACTTCCTGCCAGAATGAGACAATGGACAATCCCAGAAGGTCTGGAGAAGGGTCCCCTCAGAAGAGCCGCAGCGCCAGCAAAGAGAAGAGACATTGGGGAACATAACCTGGAGTCTACACGGGACATAGTACCATCCAGATAAAAGTTTATGTCCTGCCTCCTGGATACGACTAGAAATTGACGATCATGTGTTAAATCATAAATTCTGGCCAATTGGGAGTCAGAAAAAGATAAGTTCAAATCCCGCTCCCACTTGTCCACAAAAGGAGGCGGCGGCTGCATCGAACGGGGAGCCCAACATGGCATAGATAACAGAAAGGGCATGTCGCACGGGACCCGTTCCCAAGCAAAGGATTTCCAATGGGGTGACGGAATGGGAAAGTGCAGCAGGGGGTGGGAGGGAGAGGAATCACTTACATCCTTGTTATCGTTGGAGGACCTACAGAAATAGAAGGATGGTGCCAAGGAGTCTTTTGGTAAATTCAGAGTACATCTGGAAAACACCAAGCAACAAAAGTGGGTACGTGATCTTGAGGACCATGTGAATGGTCGCATTTACAGTTGGCAGAAAGAACCCAATATTGTGAAAGGCGCCACATATAGAAAAGGAAATAATACAAGAAAAAACACACGGCGCCACATAGCGTAAGTAAGCCCAAAATAACAGTCAAGCGATGACAGGTGAAGGCTTACCACAAGAAGTAAGATCAGTCACGTAGGATAATAATAAGTGCTGCAGCCGAAATCCCAGACGGTCACACCAATGGGTCTCCGTATAGAAATGATTGCAGAGGAAAAAACGGGATATAAACGGCGCTGCTACTCAAGAATGATGCTTGGATTGGTGATATGATGATATGATCTTTATTCAATAGGCTACGCGTTTCAATGCCGCACCGGCATCTTCCTCAGGCCATATGGAAGATGCCGGTGCGACATTGAAACGCGTAGCCTATTGAATAAAGATCATATCATCATATCACCAATCCAAGCATCATTCTTGAGTAGCAGCGCCGTTTATATCCCGTTTTTTCCTCTGCAATCACATATAGCAAAGGAGCAGCGGTCAACAAAAGACGTCCACAACCCACAGAGGGTGCCCCTACGAACATTTCTGATTCTTTCTTAGGGGGGACCATGGACGTACTAGACAAGGAGGCCGCAAACACTGAAGGCGGTTTAAATCCAAGACCAAAGAGAACCAGACGACATTGGCACATGGCACGTGGCAAAGAAAGCAACTAGAGCAACTTGCGCTAAATATTTCCTCATGTCCCTTATCTGATACTCAACTGAAATTATTGACCAAGGGACTGACATTTTGTCCGGCTTCAAAAATGTACTGGTTCCAATTGGAATTAGACCTCCATACTTTTTTTCGCAGGATAAAATTGAAAACGTTTTCCTGTGAGCACATTGTAGCTCAGGAGAATACAGCATCCTGTCAATTTGCTTTAGGCAACGTGGGTCTATTTAAAAAATCAGGGTGGCAACCGCATGTCTGTGAACCTACCATAGAAGCTTTAGTCACTATTGTCAAACAGAAGGTACATAGATTAAGGGAAGAATTTGGGGAAACATCGTTACTACGTCCTAATTTAACTAGTGCGGAGTTGATTGCTCTCAAGGTTTTATCTGGTGATGTGTCCCTGAGGATCCAGCCGGCTGATAAAGGTGGAGCCTCGGTCGTCATGGACACATCGCTTTATCTTGATGAAGTTAGCAGTCAGGTTAATGATACCAATGTTTATGAAAAGTTGTCTGGTGACCCTAAATTAAGGATCCAACGTAAGATCATATATATCCTTCAAAATGCTTTGGCCGTGGGGATTATAGATAAGGATTTATTTGAGTTTCTTGTTGTGACATATCCTGTCACCCCCGTGATTTATTGTCTCCCTAAGATTCACAAATGTCTACATAAACCACCGGGACGCCCCATTGTATCAGGGAGGGACTCCATTTTTAATCGCATAGCAGTGCTTCTTGACAAAACACTTAGAGGTTATGCCATTTCCGCAACATCTTATATCCAAGACACCACTGACTCTTTAGTGAAGTTATCACATATATCCTTGACTGGTGACATCATTTTGGTGTCTTTTGATGTCTGTAGTTTTTACACTTCCATCAACCATGATAGGGGACTTAATGTAGTAAGGGAAGCCTTGGGTGGGTCAGTGTATTCTGACGGTGTCACACAATTTTTGATGGACTTATTGGAATTGGTGCTTACAGAGAATTATTTTCTGTTTGCCGATTACTTTTACATTCAAAAGAGGGGGACCGCCATGGGCTCCAATGTCACTCCCACATACGCCAACATGTACATGGCAGTCCTCGAAGAGTGCCACGTCTATGTGTCCCCCCACTTCAGTCATGTACTGGGGTGGTGGCGATACATAGACGATGTGTTCGTTATCTGGACTGGCACTATGTTACAGCTTGAGAATTTTTTTGGGTTCCTCAACTTCGTTGATGAAGATATCAAGTTTACGATGGAGTCCTCGATTACATGTTTACATTTCTTGGATAATTTTGTATACAGGGTGGGTGACATACTAGTCACTGATCTATACCACAAGACCACTGATCGCAACAGCCCGTTGCGATATGATAGCCAACGTCCTCGTTGGATGGTGGAGTCCTTACCTCTTAGCCAAATGTTAAGAGTTAAACGTATTGTAGCAAAACCACAACACCTTACACTACGTTTAGATGACATGAGCGATAAATTCGATCAGCGTAGATACCCACTAGCCCTCCTACAGAAACAGAGGAACAGGGTGGAAACTGTCGCAAGGGAACAGTGATTGACATCACGCAACCAAATATCTCCAAATAGAGCAGCGTTTGTTTCCACATATTGTGACATCAGTTTTAGGATCTCCAATATTATACGCCAAGAGGGGCACATCCTTAGGAATTTGTCAGTCGCTGTTCCTGAATTTGGTAGCCCCCTGATGATGGCCTTTAGGCGTCAAAAGAACTTAAGGGACCAACTTGTACATGCGGATGTGGGGTCCTCACAAACAAACCGCTAGCTAACCTTGGCTCCCAAAAAATTGGGGTGTTTTAGATTTTTGAATTGCATTAATTGCAACATCATGGGAAAGGAAAACACGTTTGTACATCCGATTAATGGCGAGGTCTTCCACATCAAACATTTTTTGACCTGTGTGTCATCTTATGTTATATATGTACTAGGGTGTCCCTGTAAACTGATATATGTGGGGGAAACCACACAGGATTGTCGTGCACGTATAAACAAACGCAGATCCACTATCAGAACGAAAAACTTGAGCTCCCGGTTCCAGCATATTTTGTCGCAGCAGGACATGTGGTCAGTAATCTGAGATTTTGGGTCATTGACCACGTGCCCGTGCATCGGAGGGGTGGGGATAGAGTCTCCAGACTGAAACGTAGGGAACTTGAGTGGATCTGCAGGTTGGATTCTCTACATCCAAAAGGACTTAACGTTGACTTCAAGGTCGGTGCGGTCATCAACTGCTGGATACATGGATTGGGATTTTTTTTTCCCTTGATTTGCCTTGTGTGGTCTTCAAATGTTGTCGATTTTTGTATATAAATCTGAACACACTCAACACGACGACATGTTTTCTGCAATATAGAAGATTTTTTAATATTTATATATTTCTCATTTTTGTCATTTGCAGATTCTTTTTGCGGATTGGACGGTCTCCTCCATCTTCCGGAGTCCCTATATAACGGCTCTAGTAGTTCATATCCATGGCCCCCTTTAATGTATTGTGTTAGATATTGACATCTGGTTATGGGGGTAGTACATTATGAGATATCGGACAATATCAACATGGCGTCAACATTATATATCTCTTTGGGGACATTATCTTCTATACTGGGATTGTTTATAGTGATAAATGGATAGGGACATAATAAAAAGGTCATTTCGACTTTTTTCTACGATTGATGCTGCACTTTGGATGTTTACACAGCAAAGTATGTGCGTTAATCCTGCTCTTATATTAGGGTGTCACATTCATTGATCCCTTTCCGATTATTTCCTGCAACAATATTGAAACCTTTCCGGTCATCCCCTTCTAGACAATTTCCCCCATTAATGTTGATTCTTTGATAATCCGGTCATGTTTTGCCCCTCAGTTATTCCAAGATCTTTCTCTTTGAGGTTGATCCTTTTGCAGGTTCCAAGATGGCCGCCGCACGGTGAGTTATTCACTGTGCATGCGCGGATTGCATCAAGTGGAATTTGCAAAGATGGCCGCCATGCGGTATGCCATTTACTGCGCATGCGCGGGAATTACAGCATGCGATTGTAATGGTGGGGGGGGGGTAGGGAAACGGACAAGTGAGCCCTAATCTACCCGCCACTCTGTCCCTGCCTACTTGCAACGACCCGCCCTAGACGACGGGGTACAACTGGGCGGCGGTCCCTGCGCTCAGTAAGTGCATGACAAACACGACAAACAAACAAGGGAATACAAGCAAGGGAAATGGGCAGTTGCTCGCGGAAACACCGTGAGCAACAGAGTAGTGAACGAGCCGAGTCAAGCCAGGAGAGTGCGAGGTACAAAGCGAAAAGCAGAAGAGTAGTCGGTAAGCCGGGGTCTGTATGGAGCAGGATCAAAAAGTAGCAGGAGCTGTAGCTGGGCCAGGAAACCTCAAGGAAAGAATTCACAAGCACAGATGGACAGGAAGAGCAGGCTTAAATAGACCGAGGGCGGGAGCTAGCTGAGTCTGGCCAGGTTGCGATAGGCTCTCCCACTCCTAAGCCTGCCAGCCTGAGTGGAGGAAGCTGGTGTCTGTCTCAGGGATGTACACTCAGGTGTTGACTGATTAATTCTGGGAGTTAACCCTGAAGCAGTGCCTGGCAGATCCTTTACAGTACCCCCCCTTTTATGAGGGGCCACCGGACCCTTTCTAAGTGGACCTGGCTTACTGGGGAAACGCAGGTGGAACCTCCTGACCAATACCCCAGCGTGAACATCCCGGGCGGGTACCCAAGTCCTCTCCTCGGGCCCGTATCCTCTCCAATGGACCAGGTACTGGAGGGAGCCTTGGACCATCTTGCTGTCCACGATCCTGGCCACCTCAAATTCCACCCCCTCAGGGGTGAGGACGGGAACAGGAGGTTTCCTCGAGGGGGCCAAGGACGGGGAGCAGCGTTTCAGGAGGGAGGCATGAAACACGTTGTGTATACGAAAAGACGGGGGTAACTCCAGCCGGAAAGAGACAGGACTGAGGACCTCAATGACCTTATACGGCCCAATAAACCGGGGAGCAAACTTTTTGGACGGAACCTTGAGACGCAAGTTCCTGGATGACAACCACACCAGATCCCCGACCACAAACAGGGGGTTAGCAGAACGTCTTCTATCGGCCTGAGCCTTCTGTATGCTCTGGGACGCCTCTAGGTTCTTCTGAACCTGGGCCCAGACTGTGCACAGATCCCGATGAACGACCTCCACCTCGGGATTGTTGGAACAACCAGGTGAAACGGAGGAGAACCGTGGATTAAACCCAAAATTACAGAAAAAGGGAGAGACCCCTGACGAGTTACTGACCCGGTTATTAAGGGAAAATTCGGCGAGGGGAATGAAAGAAACCCAATCAAATTGACAGTCAGAGACAAAACATCTTAAGTATTGTTCTAGAGACTGATTAGTCCTCTCCGTTTGGCCATTGGTTTCAGGATGGAAGGCAGAGGAGAAGGACAGATCAATCCCCAACTTATTACAGAAGGCTCTCCAAAACAATGAAACAAATTGTACCCCTCTGTCAGAAACAATATTGACGGGGACCCCATGGAGACGCAGGATGTGTTTGATAAACAAGGTAGCCAACGTCTTGGCGTTGGGTAGTTTCTTGAGGGGCACAAAGTGGCACATTTTACTGAAGCGGTCTACCACCACCCACACCACCGACTTGCCTTGGGATGGAGGCAAATCGGTGATAAAATCCATGGAGATATGTGTCCAAGGTCTCTGGGGAATGGGCAACGAACGCAGTAAGCCCGCTGGTCGGGACCTGGGAGTCTTGGACCTGGCACAAACCTCACAGGCGGCGACGTAGGCCTTAACGTCTTTAGGCAAACCAGGCCACCAATAATTTCTGGTAATGAGGTGTTTGGTACCCAGGATGCCTGGATGGCCAGATAGTGCGGAGTCGTGATTTTCCCTAAGTACCCTTAGCCGGAATTGCAGGGGAACAAACAGCTTGTTCTCAGGAAGGTTCCCAGGAGCTGAACCTTGATCAGCAGCAATTTCAGAGACTAAATCGGACTCGATAGAGGAAATGACTATACCTGGAGGCAAAATACAAACAGGATCTTCCTCCGAAGGAGGGCTGGCCATGAAGCTACGCGACAGTGCATCCGCCTTAATATTTTTAGACCCGGCCCTATAGGTAACCAAAAAATTGAATCTGGTAAAAAACAACGCCCATCGAGCTTGTCTCGGGTTTAGCCTCCGGGCAGATTCTAGGAAAACCAGATTCTTGTGGTCGGTAAGGACCGTTACCTGGTGCCTAGCCCCCTCCAGGAAGTGGCGCCACTCTTCAAATGCCCATTTAATGGCTAAAAGTTCGCGGTTGCCAATATCATAGTTACACTCCGTGGGCGAAAACTTCCTAGAAAAGTAAGCACAGGGGCGGAGATGGGTGAGGGAGCTGGTACCCTGGGACAAGACGGCCCCCACTCCCACCTCGGACGCGTCAACCTCCACAATAAATGGCTCCCTTTGGTTGGGCTGAACCAGCACGGGGGCCGAGATAAAGCACTTCTTGAGGGTCTCAAAAGCCTGGACGGCCTCAGGGGGCCAATGGAGGACATCAGCACCCTTGCGAGTGAGGTCCGTAAGAGGCTTAGCGACGACCGAGAAGTTAGCAATAAATCTCCTGTAATAGTTAGCGAACCCCAAAAAACACTGTAGCGCTTTCAGGGAGGCAGGTTGGACCCATTCAGCCACAGCCTGAACCTTGGCAGGGTCCATGCGGAATTCATGAGGAGTGAGGATTTGACCTAAAAATGGTATCTCCTGTACCCCAAATACACATTTTTCGATTTTGGCAAACAGTTTGTTTTCTCGAAGGACCTGGAGCACTTTCCTGACATGCTCTATGTGGGAGGACCAGTCCCTGGAAAACACCAATATGTCATCAAGGTACACTACAAGAAATATCCCCAGGTAATTTCTCAAAATCTCATTTATGAAGTTCTGGAAGACCGCAGGGGCATTGCACAACCCAAAGGGCATGACGAGGTATTCGAAATGGCCTTCGGGCGTGTTAAACGCAGTCTTCCACTCATCCCCCTCTTTGATGCGAATAAGGTTATACGCCCCCCGTAGATCCAATTTAGAGAACCATTGGGCCCCCTGAACCTGATTAAAGAGATCAGGAATCAAAGGAAGGGGATACTGGTTCCTTACCGTGACCTTATTCAGGCCACGGTAGTCAATGCATGGCCTAAGACCCCCATCCTTCTTCCCTACGAAGAAGAAGCCAGCACCTACCGGAGAAGAAGAGGGACGAATGTAACCCTTGGCCAGGGATTCCTGGATATACTCCCTCATGGCTTCACGTTCGGGACAAGAAAGGTTAAATATCCTACCCTTAGGAAGCTTAGCTCCTGGTACCAATTCGATAGCGCAATCGTATTCTCTATGAGGCGGTAATACTTCGGAGGCCTCTTTAGAGAAAACATCAGCGAAGTCCTGAACAAACTCGGGTAGCGTATTCACCTCCTTAGGGGGAGAAATAGAATTAACAGAAAAACATGACGTACAACATTCATTACCCCATTTGGTTAGCTCCCCAGTATTCCAGTCAAACGTAGGATTATGCAACTGCAACCAGGGAAGACCTAGAACCAAATCGTACGATAATCCCTGCATCAATAGAACAGAGCATTGCTCCAAATGCATGGAGCCAACAAGGAGTTCAAAAACAGGGGTATGCTGTGTAAAATAACCATTAGCAAGAGGAGTGGAGTCGATACCCACTACCGGAACAGGTTTAGGCAAATCAATCAGAGGCATAGCGAGAGACATAGCAAATTCCACAGACATGATATTAGTAGAGGACCCTGAATCCACGAAGGCACTGCCGGTAGCAGACCTACCACCAAAAGAGACCTGAAAGGGAAGCAATATCTTAGTACGTTTCATATTTACGGGAAATACCTGTGCGCCCAAGTGACCTCCCCGATGATCACTTAGACGCGGGAGCTCTCTGGCATCATTCTTACGCTTGGGACAGTTGTTTACTTGATGCTTGACATCCCCACAGTAGAAGCAGAGACCATTCTTCCTGCGGAATTCTCTACGTTGTTGAGGGGACACGGAGGCCCCGAGTTGCATAGGTATTTCTGAGTCTTTAGGGGAGAAACGAAGCAACGGGACTTCGGGAGGCATCATGGGGGAGTCGGAGGAAAAAACACATAAACGTTCACGTTGTCGTTCCCTGAGACTTCGGTCAAGTCGTACCACTAAAGCCATAACCTGGTCTAAGGAGTCAGAAGAGGGATAACTAACTAGCAGGTCTTTCAGGGCGTTCGACAGACCCAACCTAAACTGGCACCTTAAGGCAGGGTCATTCCACCGAGAAGCTACGCACCACTTCCGAAAGTCAGAGCAATACTCTTCAACAGGTCTCTTACCCTGACGTAAGGTCACCAGCTGACTCTCGGCAAAGGCAGTTCTGTCAGTCTCGTCATAAATAAGTCCGAGGGCAGAAAAGAAACAATCAACGGAGGAAAGTTCAGGGGCGCCAGGAGCCAAGGAGAAGGCCCACTCTTGGGGCCCTTCCTGGAGCCGGGACATAATTATACCCACCCGCTGGCTCTCAGAACCTGAGGAGTGAGGCTTTAAGCGAAAGTAAAGCTTACAACTCTCCCGAAAGGAGAGAAAAGCCCTCCGGTCACCTGAGAACCGGTCGGGCAACTTGAGGTGGGGTTCAAGGGGTGCGGTGAGGGGAACTACCAAGGTAGCATCAGGCTGGTTGACCCTCTGAGCCAGGGCCTGGACCTGTAGGGAGAGACCCTGCATTTGCTGAGCCAGGGTTTCACGGGGTTCCATAATGGTGTCAGGGACCAGGGTAGACTAGGTATAGGGCTTGTGAATTTGTAATGGTGGGGGGGGGGTAGGGAAACGGACAAGTGAGCCCTAATCTACCCGCCACTCTGTCCCTGCCTACTTGCAACGACCCGCCCTAGACGACGGGGTACAACTGGGCGGCGGTCCCTGCGCTCAGTAAGTGCATGACAAACAAACAAGGGAATACAAGCAAGGGAAATGGGCAGTTGCTCGCGGAAACACCGTGAGCAACAGAGTAGTGAACGAGCCGAGTCAAGCCAGGAGAGTGCGAGGTACAAAGCGAAAAGCAGAAGAGTAGTCGGTAAGCCGGGGTCTGTATGGAGCAGGATCAAAAAGTAGCAGGAGCTGTAGCTGGGCCAGGAAACCTCAAGGAAAGAATTCACAAGCACAGATGGACAGGAAGAGCAGGCTTAAATAGACCGAGGGCGGGAGCTAGCTGAGTCTGGCCAGGTTGCGATAGGCTCTCCCACTCCTAAGCCTGCCAGCCTGAGTGGAGGAAGCTGGTGTCTGTCTCAGGGATGTACACTCAGGTGTTGACTGATTAATTCTGGGAGTTAACCCTGAAGCAGTGCCTGGCAGATCCTTTACAGCGATCTTGCGTGATTTCGCGATGTATTGCATTTTGTGATTTTACTCTCCGCACACACGCACGCCGGAATCCATGAGGAGTTTGTCCGTCCAGTCTCTGCCGATGATCTGCAATGATTTTATTATACACAACCGGGCGAGTTATTACGTCATTAAGACATTTTTGAGATTTGGATTATTTCTGTACCAGTCCCTTAGTGATTGTTATATATTGTCGCCTGGATTCCATGCTTGTGTTACATTGTATCTTCTATAATTGTAGCTTTATACTGTCCTTTGTCTTGATCACTGTTTGATTAATATTTGACTGCGTCTTTATTTACCTGTGACCTGATGTGAGTTTTATGCTGGAGAAAGTTCCTGCTGGACTGAAACGTCGCACGGGGGAATAAATTGCTGCTACTTTTTGAAGTTCTGCCATTTCTAGTCTGCCTGGTGTAGAAGGAGTCCGGACCTCAACCCCATCCAACACCTCGATCAGGGGACTGTAGAGTGCGTACATTCCTACCAGGGGGAAGTGGCTTCACCTACTCACCTTCCCCATTAATGGCCATACCTTTTCCCAAACCCCCTGTCCCTCTAATAAGACTCAGACACTTGGGTTGGATAAATTTGGCCACAGCAGCCATTTTATTTACAAACAAACATCAAGAACAACAATTTACAAATAATAATAACAATGGAAGGGGAGTCCTTGGAGCTACAAAAGTCTGTCACGAAACAGCCCACCTGCATAGTATTTTACTCCCAGCCGTCACC
Organism: Rhinoderma darwinii; assembly: GCF_050947455.1. Taxonomy (NCBI): domain Eukaryota; kingdom Metazoa; phylum Chordata; class Amphibia; order Anura; family Rhinodermatidae; genus Rhinoderma; species Rhinoderma darwinii. Next base: position 289,427 of record NC_134692.1, read on the forward strand.
CTACTGGCTCAGGGGCACCGTTATACCTGCAGTTGGCTGACCTCAACCGCAACCACTCCCCGGGACACCACCCAGCGGGAGCCCAAATTGACCACTCCTCGGGACACCACCCAGCAGGAGCCCAAATTGACCAGACTACCAACCATAATAAATTGGGGAGGGACCATACCCCCTATGAATCCCCCCCCCACAGTAATTTACCACCAACTCCAAGGACCCCCAATCCGCCACACGAACATACTTAGACACCTTTAAGTATGCGAGCCCCCACCCAACGAGAAGGCCCTTTCGATACCTTCCTGCAGGCGCAGAGTCCACAGGTCAATCCCCACGGCCGTCAGGTGCACACCATCACCTAGCCAATAATTACCCTGGCCATCCTCGAAGTCATAATGACGCACGAAGACCCCCCCGTTTCTCACCACGAAACCCGAAACTGCCCGATTAACCTTAACCCTGGCTTTATTCAACCGCTGCACCGATCTAGCATGCCGCCAAATCTTCCGCGGGACAATCTCTGACCACACCACCTTAATACCCGGGAAAACGGACCATAACCTGAGTAGATCGTATTTTATATCCCTGATCAATTCCCGAAAAGGACGACTACCCAAATCGTTACCCCCGACATGTAACACCAAGTAAATCCGGGGCCCTGTCAATCAGCGCAAACCGATGCACGTCCGGCAACCCCCTACTCCCCAGCCACCGCACGACTACATCCTCCCGCCGAAAACCCAACTGCCGCCCGTCTGGACGAACATACGCCCGCTCCGCCCCCCCAATGAACGTAGGAATGCCCGACGATCCACACCAATCGGCCCGCGGGTCCTGAAAAATAAAAGCACTGATTAACAAAACGAGTAAGGATGCAAGCGAAACCTGGAGGAGGAGAGAAAAAACGACGAGGGGAGCCGGAGGGAGTGTAGAGAAGGAGGGATTACGACTGGACTATCATATAAACTGAGGGCGCACATACAGCTGGAAGCGGCGGGAATCCCATCCACCTATCTGCTTTACCACTTCCTCACCCAACCCCCATGCCACCGCCTCCGTCGCTGCCCCAATCCGAAAAGAATGGGGGGAAAACAAAGCCTCCTCCAATCCCAACTGCCGCAGACACCTACGAAAAACCCACGTAAACTGATACCGGGACATAAAGGACCCATCCTCATGACACAACAACTGTCCCCTACGCACCGTTGAAACCTCTCTGAACCCCGCAAAGCAGGTGACCGGGCACATCCTGACCCCCTTGGCCCCCCCCAACACCACTCTCTTACCCCGACCCCCTTGATCCGTCTTAGACCGCCGGATCCAGAATTCCACACTCCGATCCGTTACCAACACATCTTCCATTCTCAACCCCCCAGGTCTCCTTGTGCTGGGAGCCACCAGCTCCCCGACCCTCAGGGCCCCAAAAAATGCCCACGAGAATGCCAACCTATACAGGGTCACCTCGTAGCTGGAAAAACAAATGTCACACAACACCCCCCACAACTGTTCCAACATAAATGACACCGGGCGCCGCCGATCCGGCAACGTCCTCCCTCTCCTGTACCCCCTCAGGGCCTGGCCAACCAAAAAACTTTTTGTAACATCCGTGTACCCCCGGACCTTAAAACCAAAAGCCAGGGCTGCCACAAAACGATTTACCTTGGACACTGACCAGCCCGCGATAGAGACTTGCCCCAGAAAAACTAACAACGCCACCACCCGATCATCATCCGTCACTACACCCTCCAGAACTGCCAACCAACTCTCCCACTCCCGCCACGCCGAATCATAAGCAGCCCAAGAACCCTGCGCAAGCGAAGCCTGAATCAAACCTCCTGCGGCTCATAACCCAGCCCCCACAACCATTCCGGGCAAGCGATCCCGTCCTCCTCCGCGTCCAGAGCCACCATCCTGAACCGCTCCCACTGCAAGCGAGAAAGAGAATCTGCGATGTCATTTTTGATCCCTGGCCCATGGACCGCCACAACCCAAGCGTTCAAAGACAAGCAACGTAAAACCAGGTCCTCAACAGCCGGACGACCGGGGGGGATGACGCTGACACGTTGTTAATAGCCCCCACCACGCCCAAGTTGTCACAATGGAACCGTACCTTGCTGTCCCGAAACCTCTCACTCCAAATTTCCACCGCCACTACTATGGGAAACAGTTCTAGGAATGCCAGGTTCTTCACCAAACCCAACTCCGCCCATTCCTCAGGCCACCGCGCCGCGCACCACTGACCCTTGCAGTAAGCCCCAAATCCCACGCCCCCCGCAGCATCTGTAAACAGCTCCCAATCCACGCTGTCAACCACCGGGGACATGATCAAGGACCTCCCATTATAACGATGCAAAAACTCAAACCAAACTGCCAAATCCGCCCTCAGCGCCTGTGTCAGACGAATGAAATGATGAGGGGCTGTCACCCCAGCCGTCGCTCCCGACAGCCGCCTGCTGAAAATCCGGCCCATGGGCATAATCCTGCAAGCAAAGTTAAGCTTACCCAATAATGACTGTAATGCACGTAAAGTGATCTTACGCAAATGCCTAGCCCGGTCCACCTCCGCCCGTAACGCTACCAATTTATCTTCCGGGAGCCGACACTCCATCCTCAAAGAATCAATGGTGATTCCTAAAAAGACCAGACAGGAGCTAGGTCCCTCCGTTTTGTCCTGGGCCAAAGGCACACCGAACCTCTTTGCCACCCACTCTATCGTGCTCAACAACGTAGCACAAACCGAAGACCCGCCCGGACCAACACACAGGAAATCATCCAAGTAATGTATGACCGATGAGACCCCCGCAACATCGCAAACCACCCACTCCAGGAAAGAACTAAAAGCCTCAAAATAGGCACAGGAAATAGAACACCCCATAGGGAGGCAGCGATCCACAAAATAAGCCCCGTCCCAATAACATCCTAACAGCCGTATGCTCTCAGGATGCACAGGGAGGAGGCGAAAGGCCGACTCAATATCCGTTTTTGCCATTAATGCACCCACACCATAGCGGAGCACCCATGCAACTGCCGCATCAAATGACGTGTAAGCCACCGAGCAAAGTTCCGGAGAAATCCCATCATTAACCGATCGCCCCCTCGGGTAAGATAAATGATGTATGAGCCTAAACTTATTCGGCTCCTTCTTAGGCACCACCCCCAGCGGTGACACCACCAGCTCCGGTAAAGGGCAACTCTCAAACGGACGTGCCATGCGCCCCAACTCCACCTCATTCCGCAACTTATCCCTTACTACCCCTGGATACTGCAACGCTGAACGCAAACTACGCAAGGTAAACGGCACCTTGTGAGAAGGGGCAGGGATACGGAAACCAACCCGAAAACCATCCAACACCAAACTTGCCCTGGACCTATCAGGGTACCTATTTAGAAAGGGCTCCATGTCTTCCCACCTCACCGGTGTCCGGCCCTTGACTAGCGCCCCCGGCCCCTCGTCCTTTTCTCTTCCGAAAACATTTAACCGTTCCGTGAGAGATCCCCCCGCAGGAGGAGCAGCTATGTTTGAACTTACAACCCGATCCGAACTTACACTGGCCCTCATTAAACTGCCAGCAGAACCCGGATTTTCCTCCTGCCACCCCTGCTCCCCCCCCCCAGAAGGCAATGAGGGGCCGGCCACCCCGGCCCCACCCCCTTGAAAGGACTGGCCAAAACGCACTGGAGCCATGACCCGCAACCATAACCCTATGTCTTTGTTATCCCACCTAATGTCAGGTCTCACTGCCTTCCGCTGCCGAAACTGCTCATCATAGCGCAGCCACGTCTGCCCGCTGTAAACTCGATGAGCCTCTCCGATAGCATCCATGTAACAGAAGAGGCCGGAACAATGTTCCGGCATCTTCTGTCCAATTACGCTTGCCAAAATCGCAAACGCCTGCAACCAATTAACAAAAGTTTGGGGAATCAATCGATACCGACGTTTTTCCTCCTTCTCCTTCTTGCTTTCCAACCACTTCCCTTTATCTAAATTGAACTTCTCCAACGGCAACAATGAAAATATTTCCACATATTCATCCCTCCATATCTTTTCCCTTACTTCCGGTTTCAGATGCGCCCCCAATGGGCCCTCAAAACAAACATAGACCTCGCCCTTCGCCTTATCATCCAACCGCACCTCATCCACTGCCACATCCTTTTCTGTCTGCACCGACACTGCCACGCCCGATTCCCTAGACACCACCCCAGCTCCCCATAGCGGGCTATCCACGACTGCAGGCCCCGACGGCCCAACCCAAGCTGCAACCGGGGACGGGGAACCCATCGCCCCCCCCCCTCCGCATCGCGCCAAAAGGTCACGCACACAACACAACAATTCCTGAATCTCACCCCCACCACCCGTACTTCCTGTAATCCCCCCGCTACACCCCGGCAACCCCGTAGGCGAAAGTGAACCCCCACCCCCTACCCCCGGGGACCGAAATACAGCAGGCAATGAAAAAGTAGGAGACAGCGACTCACCGGGCTGCGCAGGTGCTGTGTCCCCACCAGCCGGGGCGAAGGATCCATCCAGACGTCCCTCTTGGTCACCGAACTCACGGTCGTCCACTTCATCCTGCCCAGACGGGCCAGGACAAGCGCCGCACGCATGACATCCCCGACCTTCTGATGGAGCGCTCCGTAACTGCGCTGATGAACTGGGCCTCTCCGCCCGTCTGTTGGGGGGCTCGACCACCCCGCGGCCCGCAGGTAGCCTCCCTCCTGCCCGCCGTGTCACCACCGACCGTGGCACCCGCCTGGAATTGGTTGCATCATGCCGGGTACAGGTGGGCCGCCCGACTGGAGCATCGCCAGCACGGCCCACCGCAAGTCCTGGGTCACGTCGTCTGGAGGCAGAGGGAGGTCCCAGCTGCACGGGCGCCTGCCCTACCACCTCCGCTGAGCCAGGCCGGCTTCCAGGATTCCTCTCAGACCGGGCCGTCCTGCTCACGGCAGCCGAGCGAGGGGCCCGGCCTGGAGGGTCCCTCGTGGGGCTCCTTACCCTGTGCCTGGCTCGCGGCATCACTTCCGGGCTCAACTTCTCCGGAGGCCTCGTGCGACGTGACCGCCGCCGAGGAGGAGAGGACGGCACCGCCCGCGCCCCAGATCCAAACACGGAGCTGGGTAAGTAGTGCATCCATTATAAAGTACTGGACAAACTTCCCTGTGCTGCTGCAATCTTCCCTGTGCTGTTACTAAAGATGGCGACGCCTTCCCCTCTCCTACCCTTAAGTAAACTGACCTCGTCCCCCTCACATACGCCCCCTCCTAATCACACCCCTAACTCCTTAACTCCTTCCCTTCCTAACATCCCTGATCATGGTGGCCTCCCCCTATGGCATTCTGCCGGGTCCAGCCTGTACTTTATAATAAACTAGAAAGGAGATTACGAGCCTGGCCCCCTCCCCCAACATCAGTGTTCTTATGGATAAAGGGGAAAAAATTCCCACAAACCCCAAAATCTTGTAGAAAACCCCAGAAGAGTGGAAGCAACGGGGGACCAGCTCAAAATTAATGTCTATGGATTTATAATGGGACGACATGACATCTCCTGTAGTGTAATGTGGGGGGGGGGGGTCACACATACCTCTCAACTGTCCCGGATCCGGTGGAACAGTCCCGGTTTCTCACCGCTGTCCCGCCGTCCCGGCCATCTGCAAAATATCCCGCTGGGCGCTGCATCAAAACAGCTGATCACTGCTGACTGCAGCATCGATCAAAAGAAGGCAGGAGTCTTGCGGCGGTGTTCTCACTGGGATCGATGCTGGCCCGTGAGTGGACCAGTACAGTCACCTGACCTGTCATCTGACCTCACCGGTCAGGTGACTGGACTGGTCCACTCCCGGGCCGGCATCGACACCAGTGGGAACACCGCCGCAAGACTCCTGCCTTCTTTTGACAGTGAGTGACGTCAAAGCAGAGCGGAGACTGGCAGCAGTAGGGCCAGCTACCTCTACCGCTCTCCGCTCTGGCTGCAATGTGGCACAAAGTATAAGGGGGTTGTGTTGCGCTACCTACAGGGGGACTGTTTGTGGAGTTATCTACTGGAGGCTGTGTGTGGCGCTATCTACTGTGGGCTGTGTGTGGCGCTATGTACAGGGGGGCTGTGTGTGGCACTATCTACAGGGGGCTGAGTGTGGAGCTATCTACAGGGGGGCTGTGTGTGGCGCTATCTACAGGGGGGCTGTGTGTGGCACTATCTACAGGGGGCTGTGTGTGGAGCTATCTACAGGGGGGCTGTGTGTGGCGCTATCTACAGGGGGCTGTGTGTGGAGCTATCTACAGGGGGGCTTGGTTGTGGCGCTATCTACTGGGGGCTGTGTGTGGCGCTATGTACAGGGGGGCTGTGTGTGGCACTATCTACAGGGGGCTGTGTGTGGAGCTATCTACAGGGGGGCTGTGTGTGGCGCTATCTACTGGGGGCTGTGTAGGGCGCTATGTACAGGGGGCTGTGTGTGGAGCTATCTACAGGGGGCTGTGTGTGGCGCTATCTACAGGGGGCTGTGTGTGGAGCTATCTACTGGGGGCTGTGTGTGGCGCTATGTACAAGGGGGCTGTGTGTGGCACTATCTACAGGGGGCTGTGTGTGGAGCTATCTACAGGGGGCTGTGTGTGGCGCTATCTACAGGGGGGCTGTGTATGGCACTATCTACAGGGGGCTGTGTGTGGAGCTATCTACAGGGGGCTGTGTGTGGCGCTATCTACAGGGGGCTGTGTGTGGCGCTATCTACAGGGGGCTGTGTGTGGAGCTATCTACAGGGGACTGTGTGTGGCGCTATCTACAGGGGGCTGTGTGTGGAGCTATCTACAGGGGGCTGTGTGTGGCACTATCTACAGGGGGTTGTGTTTGGAAATATATCCACAGGGGGGGCTGTGTGTGAAGCTATCTACAGGGGGGGCTGTGTGTGAAGCTATCTACAGGGGGGGGCTGTGTGTGGCGCTATCTACAGGGGGCTGTGTTTGGAGCTATCTAAAGGGGGGGCTGTGTGTGAAGCTATCTACAGATATCCAGACAGTCCAGAGATCCGCAGTGACGATATAACCGGATCCATAATATCTGTGATATCCAGACAGTACAGAGATCCGCAGTGACGATATAACCGGATCCATAATATCTGTGATATCCAGACAGTCCAGAGATCCGCAGTGACGATGTAACCGGATCCATAATATCTGTGATATCCAGACAGTCTAGAGATCCGCAGTAACAATATAACCGGATCCATAATATCTATGATATCCGGACAGTCCAGAGATCCACAGTGATGATATAACCGGATCCATAATATCTGTGATATCCAGACAGTCTAGAGATCCGCAGTGACGATATAACCGGATCCATAATATCTGTGATATCCAGACAGTCCAGAGATCCAAAGTGACGATATAACCGGATCCATAATATCTGTGATATCCAGACAGTCCAGAGATCCACAGTGACGATATAACCGGATCCATAATATCTGTGATGTCCAGACAGTCCAGAGATCCGCAGTGACGATATAACCGGATCCATAATATCTGTGATATCCAGACAGTACAGAGATCCGCAGTGACGATATAACCGGATCCATAATATCTGTGATATCCAGACAGTCTAGAGATCCGCAGTGACGATATAACCGCATCCATAATATCTGTGATATCCAGACAGTCCAGAGATCCGCAGTGACGATATAACCGGATCCATAATATCTGTGATATCCAGACAGTCCAGAGATCCGCAGTGACGATATAACCGGATCCATAATATCTGTGATATCCAGACAGTCCAGAGATCCGCAGTGACGATATAACCGCATCCATAATATCTGTGATATCCAGACAGTCCAGAGATCCGCAGTGACGATATAACCGGATCCATAATATCTGTGATATCCAGACAGTCCAGAGATCCGCAGTGACGATATAACCGGATCCATAATATCTGTGATATCCAGACAGTCCAGAGATCCGCAGTGACGATATAACCGGATCCATAATATCTGTGATATCCAGACAGTCCAGAGATCCGCAGTGACGATATAACCGGATCCATAATATCTGTGATATCCAGACAGTCCAGAGATCTGCAGTGACGATATAACCGGATCCATAATATCTGTGATATCCAGACAGTACAGAGATCCGCAGTGACGATATAACCGGATCCATAATATCTGTGATATCCAGACAGTCCAGAGATCCGCAGTGACAATATAACCGGATCCATAATATCTGTGATATCCAGACAGTACAGAGATCCGCAGTGACGATATAACCGGATCCATAATATCTGTGATATCCAGACAGTCCAGAGATCCGCACTGACGATATAACCGGATCCATAATATCTGTGATATCCAGACAGTCCAGAGATCCACAGTGACGATATAACCGGATCCATAATATCTGTGATATCCAGACAGTCTAGAGATCCGCAGTGACGATATAACCGGATCCATAATATCTGTGATATCCAGACAGTCCAGAGATCCGCAGTGACGATATAACCGGATCCATAATATCTGTGATATCCAGACAGTCTAGAGATCCGCAGTGACGATATAACCGGATCCATAATATCTGTGATATCCAGACAGTCCAGAGATCCGCAGTGACGATATAACCGGATCCATAATATCTGTGATATCCAGACAGTCCAGAGATCCGCAGTGACGATATAACCGGATCCATAATATCTGTGATATCCAGACAGTCCAGAGATCCGCAGTGACGATATAACCGGATCCATAATATCTGTGATATCCAGACAGTCCAGAGATCCGCAGTGACGATATAACCGGATCCATAATATCTGTGATATCCAGACAGTCCAGAGATCCACAGTGACGATATAACCGGATCCATAATATCTGTGATATCCAGACAGTCCAGAGATCCGCAGTGACGATATAACCGGATCCATAATATCTGTGATATCCAGACAGACCAGAGATCCGCAGTGACGATATAACCGGATCCATAATATCTGTGATATCCAGATAGTCCAGAGATCCGCAGTGACGATATAACCGGAACCATAATATCTGTGATATCCAGACAGTCCAGAGATCCACAGTGACGATATAACCGGATCCATAATATCTGTGATATCCAGACAGTCCAGAGATCCGCAGTGACGATATAACCGGATCCATAATATCTGTGATATCCAGACAGTCCAGAGATCCGCAGTGACGATATAACCGGATCCATAATATCTGTGATATCCAGACAGTCTAGAGATCCGCAGTGACGATATAACCGGATCCATAATATCTGTGATATCCAGACAGTCCAGAGATCCACAGTGACGATATAACCGGATCCATAATATCTGTGATATCCAGACAGTCCAGAGATCCGCAGTGACGATATAACCGGATCCATAATATCTGTGATATACAGACAGTCTAGAGATCCGCAGTGAGAATGTAACCGGATCCATAATATCTGTGATATCCAGACAGTCCAGAGATCCACAGTGACGATATAACCGGATCCATAATATCTGTGATATCCAGACAGTCCAGAGATCCGCAGTGACGATATAACCGGATCCATAATATCTGTGATATCCAGACAGTCCAGAGATCTGCAGTGACGATATAAACGGATCCATAATATCTGTGATATCCAGACAGTACAGAGATCCGCAGTGACGATATAACCGGATCCATAATATCTGTGATATCCAGACAGTCCAGAGATCCACAGTGACAATATAACCGGATCCATAATATCTGTGATATCCAGACAGTCTAGAGATCCGCAGTGACGATATAACCGGATCCATAATATCTGTGATATCCAGACAGTCCAGAGATCCGCACTGACGATATAACCGGATCCATAATATCTGTGATATCCAGACAGTCCAGAGATCCACAGTGACGATATAACCGGATCCATAATATCTGTGATATCCAGACAGTCTAGAGATCCGCAGTGACGATATAACCGGATCCATAATATCTGTGATATCCAGACAGTCCAGAGATCCGCAGTGACGATATAACCGGATCCATAATATCTGTGATATCCAGACAGTCCAGAGATCCGCAGTGACGATATAACCGGATCCATAATATCTGTGATATCCAGACAGTCCAGAGATCCGCAGTGACGATATAACCGGATCCATAATATCTGTGATATCCAGACAGTCCAGAGATCCGCGGTGACGATATAACCGGATCCATAATATCTGTGATATCCAGACAGTCCAGAGATCTGCAGTGACGATATAACCGGATCCATAATATCTGTGATATCCAGACAGTCCAGAGATCCGCGGTGACGATATAACCGGATCTATAATATCTGTGATATCCAGACAGTCTAGAGATCCGCAGTGACGATATAACCGGATCCATAATATCTGTGATATCCAGACAGTCCAGAGATCCTCAGTGACGATATAACCGGATCCATAATATCTGTGATATCCAGACAGTCCAGAGATCCGCAGTGACGATATAACCGGATCCATAATATCTGTGATATCCAGACAGTCCAGAGATCCGCAGTGACGATATAACCGGATCCATAATATCTGTGATATCCAGACAGTCCAGAGATCCGCAGTGACGATATAACCGGATCCATAATATCTGTGATATCCAGACAGTCTAGAGATCCGCAGTGACGATATAACCGGATCCATAACATCTGTGATATCCAGACAGTCCAGAGATCTACAGTAATGATATAACCGGATCCATAATATCTGTGATATCCAGACAGTCCAGAGATCCGCAGTGACGATATAACCGGATCCATAATATCTGTGATATCCAGACAGTCCAGAGATCCGCAGTGACGATATAACCGGATCCATAATATCTGTGATATCCAGACAGTCCAGAGATCCGCAGTGACGATATAAGCGGATCCATAATATCTGTGATATCCAGACAGTCCAGAGATCCGCAGTGACGATATAACCGGATCCATAATATCTGTGATATCCAGACAGTCCAGAGATCCGCAGTGACGATATAACCGGATCCATAATATCTGTGATATCCAGACAGTCCAGAGATCCGCAGTGACGCTATAACCGGATCCATAATATCTGTGATATACAGACAGTCTAGAGATCCGCAGTGAGAATGTAACCGGATCCATAATATCTGTGATATCCAGACAGTCCAGAGATCCACAGTGACGATATAACCGGATCCATAATATCTGTGATATCCAGACAGTCCAGAGATCCGCAGTGACGATATAACCGGATCCATAATATCTGTGATATCCAGACAGTCCAGAGATCTGCAGTGACGATATAAACGGATCCATAATATCTGTGACATCCAGACAGTACAGAGATCCGCAGTGACGATATAACCGGATCCATAATATCTGTGATATCCAGACAGTCCAGAGATCCGCAGTGACAATATAACCGGATCCATAATATCTATGATATCCAGACAGTCTAGAGATCCGCAGTGACGATATAACCGGATCCATAATATCTGTGATATCCAGACAGTCCAGAGATCCGCACTGACGATATAACCGGATCCATAATATCTGTGATATCCAGACAGTCCAGAGATCCACAGTGACGATATAACCGGATCCATAATATCTGTGATATCCAGACAGTCTAGAGATCCGCAGTGACGATATAACCGGATCCATAATATCTGTGATATCCAGACAGTCCAGAGATCCGCAGTGACGATATAACCGGATCCATAATATCTGTGATATCCAGACAGTCCAGAGATCCGCAGTGACGATATAACCGGATCCATAATATCTGTGATATCCAGACAGTCCAGAGATCCGCAGTGACGATATAACCGGATCCATAATATCTGTGATATCCAGACAGTCCAGAGATCCGCGGTGACGATATAACCGGATCCATAATATCTGTGATATCCAGACAGTCCAGAGATCTGCAGTGACGATATAACCGGATCCATAATATCTGTGATATCCAGACAGTCCAGAGATCCGCGGTGACGATATAACCGGATCTATAATATCTGTGATATCCAGACAGTCTAGAGATCCGCAGTGACGATATAACCGGATCCATAATATCTGTGATATCCAGACAGTCCAGAGATCCTCAGTGATGATATAACCGGATCCATAATATCTGTGATATCCAGACAGTCCAGAGATCCGCAGTGACTATATAACCGGATCCATAATATCTGTGATATCCAGACAGTCCAGAGATCAGCAGTGACGATATAACCGGATCCATAATATCTGTGATATCCAGACAGTCCAGAGATCCGCAGTGACGATATAACCGGAACCATAATATCTGTGATATCCAGACAGTCCAGAGATCCGCAGTGACGATATAACCGGATCCATAATATCTGTGATATCCAGACAGTCCAGAGATCCACAGTGACGATATAACCGGATCCATAATATCTGTGATATCCAGACAGTCTAGAGATCCGCACTGACGATATAACCGGATCCATAATATCTGTGATATCCAGACAGTCCAGAGATCCGCAGTGACGATATAACCGGATCCATAATATCTGTGATATCCAGACAGTCCAGAGATCCGCAGTGACGATATAACCGGATCCATAATATCTGTGATATCCAGACAGTCCAGAGATCCGCAGTGACGATATAACCGGATCCATAATATCTGTGATATCCAGACAGTCCAGAGATCCGCAGTGACGATATAACCGGATCCATAATATCTGTGATATCCAGACAGTCTAGAGATCCGCAGTGACGATATAACCGGATCCATAATATCTGTGATATCCAGACAGTCCAGAGATCCACAGTAATGATATAACCGGATCCATAATATCTGTGATATCCAGACAGTCCAGAGATCCGCAGTGACGATATAACCGGATCCATAATATCTGTGATATCCAGACAGTCCAGAGATCCGCAGTGACGATATAACCGGATCCATAATATCTGTGATATCCAGACAGTCCAGAGATCCGCAGTGACGATATAAGCGGATCCATAATATCTGTGATATCCAGACAGTCCAGAGATCCGCAGTGACGATATAACCGGATCCATAATATCTGTGATATCCAGACAGTCCAGAGATCCGCAGTGACGATATAACCGGATCCA